>NW_027095719.1:36946-336946 GCF_036850995.1 Saccopteryx leptura
CGACCTTTAGATTCCACCCCGGCCGCCAGCATTGGGACTGCAGAGGAGCGCCCGCAGAGCCCAGATGGGGGCTTCTAAAGCCACCATGATGGCTACTGGGGCTTGGGAAGTACTAGTCATGCACTGGGCAGGGTACAAAGACTCGCTGGGCAGGCCAGAGTGAATGACGCAAGGCGTGGCAGACAGGGCAAAGCTGAAGGAGCAAGGCAAAAGTCTCAAGAACGATACGGGGTTGGGCAGATGGTGAGGGATCATTATGGTGCTGGGAGAGATAGTGAGGCTCAGGGAGGAGTGGGGATATTGTGGTGCGGGTTCAGGACAGGACAAGGCTGCGAGGCATGGGGACACAAAGTGAAGGAGAGGGAATAGGTATTGGAGTGGGAGCCGAGGGTTTCTTAAAGCAGACTTTCTTTGATGTGCAGCGGGGCACAGGGATGGGCAAGGACAGTGAGAGTTGGAGATGGCATGGGTCAGGGACAGCTACACATCAAGAATCTTCATTGAATCACAAATCCTGTTTTGTTCAAACCATGAAAAGGAAAAAAAACTTATGTGTCACAAGCCAGTATATTACTTTACAATAAGAAATATAACTGCTTAGGAGAACAGATTATGCCAGTTGCCAAGCTTGGCATCATCTATGACACAGAGTTCTAAAGTCTCAGTGATGACATTTGATTTTCAAATCACCAAAGTCAATGCCTCTTTGCAGCCTTGCAAGTGTGCTTGTCATTGTCAGCCAGAACAAATATCCTGCTTTACCTTGACCAAGCTTACCTTTCTCAGAGAACCATTTTACACTTAACAGGCTTCTAAGAGGAATTATGAATCTCCAGTTTCAGTCCCCATTGAGTCATTGCTGGTCTTTCAATTAGTTCTCATTCTTAAAAACTGATCTGGTGAAGCCCTGATCCCTAAAGCAAATCTCATGAGGGTACTGAACAGTATGTGTACAATCAATGGGTTGAGCTTAGTGCCATAAAACTTAAGGGGGCTCCTTCTATATGAAAATTTGTACTTATAGGCATCTGAAGATTAATAAAAAAATTAGTATCCTATGAAAGAGGCACATCTTTTCATGAAAGTTATTATACAGTAGTTCATTATCAAATGTTTTAATTCAAAAAAGTATACATGAACTAAAATTGGTGAAGATATAGACAGGGAAATAGATAAATTACACAAATACTTTAAAAAGGGAAATTCAAGTGACACAAATCTTCTGTGACATTTTTACTAATATTCATCCATATCAGAATATATGGGTTGGAAAAAAAGTAATGGATTTTTAGGCAACTCTTAAAATGGTGCTCAAATTAACTTTGTAAGGCCAGAATAACCATACTATTACTGCACAGTTCATCAGGACATTAGAAGATATGATCAAACAAGTCAGTTTTTTTTTCTTTTTTGTGTCAGAGAGAGAGAAAGATAGAGAGAGAAAAAGAGAGGGACAGATAGAGACAAACAGGCAGGAAAAGAGAGATTAGTAACATCAATTCTTCATTGCTGCACCTTAGCTGTTCAATGATTGCTTTCTCATATGTGTTGATAGGGAGGCTATAGTGAAGTTAGTGACCTCTTGCTCAAGCCAGTGACACTGGGCTAAAGCCAGCAACCATGGGGTCATGTTTATAATCCCACACTCAAGCCAGAGACCCCACAAGTGTACAAACTTTCTGCTATAACATAATAAGATCTGAGGATCTAAAGTATAACACGGCAGCCTGACCAGTGGTGGTACAGTAGATAGAGCATCAACCAGAAACACTGAGGTGCCTGATTGAAAACCTTGTGGTTACTAGCTCAAACATGGGATCAACAATATGATCCCAAGGTTTCTGGCTTGAGCCCAAGGTTGCTGGCGCAACATAAGCACCCCAGTCAGGGAACATATGAGAATCAATCAATGAACAATTAAAGTGACTGGACACCTTTCTCTTTTAGGCATGACCCTTTCCACCATTACACATGAAAGACTGGGGCATGCCATCACTAAAGCTTTTATTTCTGAGTGTTGAAAAAAGGGTCCTGTCACATCAGGACTGGATAGGTGTATGATTATCATATCTTAGGTTCTTAGGATTGAGAAAATTGTCCCTATAGTAATCAAAGACCTCTATGAAAAAATAAAAATCAGTAACATAATTAATAATAACACAGTATCTTTGCTTTATAGGCAGATAAAATTTATAATATGTTATCTGGTGCTACACAGTATAGAAATAGTATGGTTTTTTTTTACAGAGTAAAATAGAACCAAATTTGCATCAATAACAACAATCTTTACTTTAAGACAAAACTAATTCTTTTTTTCTTAAAAACATATACCAGTATATCATACCTTTCAATTTAATTAGAACATATCTTTGTTTCATTTTATAAAGAGTTGGTTTTGTTATTGATTTTTCTGTAGCTTTATTGATATATACTAGAATTCTAATTCTTTAAGAAAATTTAATTCTTGTAAAAACCAAAATGAAGTAATTGTATATGTTATGCATATTAATATTCATAAACAAAATCAATCTTGTTGTTTGTTGAGCCGTATTTACTGGTAGTATGATTATTTTAAATATTTACAAGACATATTTACTGGTTGTCACATATATTCTTAGTTTCTTGGTAATATAAAGCGAAGCCTAAATAAACTTATAATTCTAATTCTCATGCAAACTCCCACTGCCCTACACCACAAAAAATATCTTTTAAAAAACCCACAATGTTACCTACCAAAACATTCCTCTGCTGGTCCTCTGTATATAGACTCTTTCTATTCTTATCTTTTTCTCTCAGTTCCATAGCAATGCCTCCCAAGTTTCTGATGGAGAAATTTAAATTGCCTCAGCATGACTAGAAGAAGCAGACACTACCTCAGTTGCATTTTCACACAAAGTAAACCTTATCGTAAATGTGCACCATAATAAAAATATGCAAGTGACATTTGGATCAGAGAGGCAGCTCAGGTACCCTATGCCTGCTTAAGGGGCAGATTAGCCTATACCTCACTCAGTTTAGTGGCTGACTGCTTTTAGCAGTTCCTGCTTAAATCCATTAAATTGGTGAAACATCAAGGTGAACTGAAGCAATATATATCATAATATCTAAAAAAGTCAAAACACAATTGGAAACTATAAACCTTAGAAAATGAAGTGATAGAGTATTCAAATAATACCCCAATAAAAATTGGCATATAAAATACTCCATTTCAGAAATCATTAAAGAAATGCAAATTAAAACTGCTATGAGACATTACTTCACACCTATCAGAAAGGCTTTCACTAACAAATCAATGAACAACCAGAGATGATGAGGATGTGGAAAAAGGAAATATTTCTCCAGCATTGCCTGTTTTCATGCAGATTTTAATTTTCTGCTCCCCTTTCAAACTTTCACAATTCCACTTTAGCATATATGGCTGCAACACAGAAAGGCTATAAACACATTGATGCATTGCTAAAATCTGGACGATTTCCTTGCTCCTACCACAATCCTGTAACATAAGTTTTTCTACCTTGACAGTCTTTTATTTTTGCATAAGCAAGACAAACAAGAGAGGTAATTTAGTAAGTTTTTCAGTGTAAATCTAGTTGAACTCTAAGCCGAATCAATTCTTCATCAGCAAATGACCATTTTCTGATGCCACTACCACCTTATTAAAGTTGGAAGCCCTAGTAATTATAATTGTTAGCAGCTGATGCTGCTTAAATTTGCTCACAGTTCCTTCCACCAAGGGAAAAAACACACACAAATTTCTTCCACTATGCAGCACACTGTCCTATTGCCCATCCAGCCTCACTCCCTCCAATTTCTCACTTACCTTGAATCATTCTCCATTCTGTCCTCAAATCTGACAAATTCTCCATTCCCTAAATAACTTTTATACTTTATGTAAAGTCTGCCTTACATATTCCCCATTTATTTTTAGATGAACATGCCATTACCGTTTTTCTTTTAAACCTGATCTCTCCATTACCACCTGTCATGAAAATAGTTTCACTTCCACTTCTGTTTTTTTTTTTTTAATAAATTTTTATTAATGTTAATGGGATGACATTAATAATTCAGGGTACATATATTCAAAGAAAACATGTCTAGGTTATCTTCTCATTAAATTATGTTGCATACCCCTCGCCCAGAGTCAGATTGTCCTCTGTCACCCTCTATCTAGTTTTCTCTGTGCCCCTCCCCCTCCCCCCTAAATCTCTCCCTCCCTCCCTCCTGCATCCTCCCTCCCCCCACCCTTGGTAACCACCACACTCTTGTCCATGTCTCTTAGTCTTGTTTTTATGTTCCACCAATGTATGGAATCATGTAGTTCTTGTTTTTTTCTGATTTACTTATTTCACTCCTTATAATGTTATCAAGATTCCACCATTTTGCTATAAATGATCTAATGTCATCATTTCTTATGGCTGAGTAGTATTCCATAGTGTATATGTGCCACATCTTCTTTATCCAATCTTCTATTGAAGGGCTTTTTGGTTGTTTCCATGTCTTGGCCACTGTGAACAGTGCTGCTATGAACATGGGGCTACATGTGTCTTTACGTATCAATGATTCTGAGGTTTTGGGGTATATACCCAGTAGAGGGATTGCTGGGTCATAAGGTAGTTCTATTTGCAGTTTTTTGAAGAACCACCATACTTTCCTCCATAGTGGTTGTACTACTTTACATTCCCACCAACAGTGTATGAGGGTTCCTTTTTCTCCACAGCCTCTCCAACATTTGTTATTACCCGTCTTGTTGATAATAGCTAATCTAACAGGGGTGAGGTGGTATCTCACTGTAATCTTGATCTGCATTTCTCTAATAACTAATGAAGCTGAGCATCTTTTCATATATCAGTTGGCCATTTGTATTTCTTCCTGGGAGAATTGTCTGTTCATGTCCTCTTCCCGTTTTTTTATTGGATGGTTTGTTTGTTTGTTGTTGAGTTTTATGAGTTCTTTGTAAATTTTGGATATTAGGCCCTTATCTGAGCTGTCGTTTGAAAATATCAGTTCCCATTTAGTTGGCTGTCTGTTAATTTTGATATCAGTTTCTCTTGCTGAGCAAAAACTTTTTATTCTGATGTAGTCCCATTCATTTATCTTTGCCTTCACTTCTCTTGCCATTGGAGTCAAGTTCATAAAATGTTCTTTAAAACCCAGGTCCATGAGTTTAGTACCTATGTCTTCTTCTATGTACTTTATTGTTTCAGGTTTTATATTTAGGTCTTTGATCCATTTTGAATGAATTTTAGTACACGGGGACAGACTGTAGTCGAGTTTCATTCTTTTGCATGTGGCTTTCCAGTTCTCCCAACACCATTTGTTGAAGAGGCTTTCTTTTCTCCATTTTGTGTTGTTGGCCCCTTTATCAAAGATTATTTGACCATATATATGTGGTTTTATTTCTGGACTTTCTATTCTGTTCCATTGGTCTGAGTATCTACTTTTTGGTCAACACCATGCAGTTTTGATTATTGTGGCCCTATAATATAGTTTAAAGTCAGGTATTGTAATGTCCCCAGCTTCATTCTTTTTCCTTAGGATTGCTTTGGCTATTCGGGGTTTTTTATATTTCCATATAAATCTTATGATTTTTTGTTCCATTTCTTTAAAAAATGTCATAGGAATTTTGATGGGAATTGCATTAAATTTATATATTACTTTGGGTAATATGGCCATTTTAATTATATTTATTATTCCTATCCAAGAACAAGGAATATTTTTCCATCTCATTGTGTCTTTTTCTATTTCTCTTAGCAATGCCTTGTAGTTTTCTTTATATAGGTCCTTTACATTCTTTGTTATGTTTATTCCTAGGTATTTTATTGTTTTTGTTGCAATCGTGAAGGGGATTATTTTTTTGAGTTCATTTTCTAATATTTCATTGTTGGCATATAGAAAGGCTATGGACTTCTGTATGTTACTTTTGTATCCTGCGACCTTACTGTATTGGTTTATTGTTTCTAGTAATCTTTTTGTGGAGTCCTTTGGGTTTTCGATGAATAGGATCATATCATCAGCAAAAAGTGATACCTTTACTTCTTCTTTTCTGATATGGATGCCTTTTATTTCTTTGTCTTGTCTGATTGCTCTGGCCAGAACTTCTAGCACCACGTTAAATAAGAGTGGAGAGAGTGGACACCCCTGTCGTGTTCCTGATTTAAGGTGGAAAGTCCTCAGTTTTACGCCATTTAATATGATGTTGGCTGATGGTTTATCATATATGGCCTTTATTATGTTGAGATATTTTCCTTCTATACCCATTTTGTTGAGAGTCTTAAACATAAAATTGTGTTGTATTTTATCGAAAGCCTTTTCTGCATCTATTGATAAGATCATGTGGTTTTTGTTCTTTGTTTTGTTGATATGGTGTATTACGTTAACTGTTTTACGTATGTTGAACCATCCTTGAGATTCTGGGATGAATCCCACTTGATCATGATGTATTATTTTTTTAATATGTTGTTGTATTCGATTTGCCAGTATTTTGTTTAGCATTTTAGCATCTGTATTCATTAGAGATATTGGTCTGTAGTTTTCTTTCTTTATGCCATCCTTGCCAGGTTTTGGTATGAGGGTTATGTTGGCCTCATAAAATGTGTTTGGAAGTATTGCTTCTTCTTCAATTTTTTGGAAGACTTGGAGTAGAATAGAAACCAAGTCTTCTTTGAATGTTTGATAGAATTCACTAGTATAACCGTCTGGGCCTGGACTTTTATTTTTGGGGAGGTTTTTAATAGTTTTTTCTATTTCCTCCCTGCTGATTGGTCTGTTTAGGCTTTCTGCTTCTTCATGATTCAGTCTAGGAAGGTTGTATTGTTCTAGGAATTTATCCATTTCTTCTAGATTGTTGTATTTGGTGGCATATAGTTTTTTATAGTATTCTAAAATAATTCTTTGTATATCTATGATGTCTGTAGTGATCTCTCCTTTTTCATTTTGGATTTTATTTATTTGAGTCCTGTGTCTTTTTTCCTTGGTGAGTCTTGCCAAGGGTTTGTCGATTTTGTTGATCTTTTCAAAGAACCAGCTCCTTGTTTTATTGATTTTTTCTATAGTTTTTCTGTTCTCTATTTCGTTTATTTCTGCTGTGATTTTTATTATCTCCTTTCTTCGGCTGGTTTTGGGTTGTCTTTGTTCTTCTTTTTCTAGTTCCTTAAGGTGTGAAGTTAAGTGGTTTACTTCGGCTCTCTCTTGCTTGTTCATATAGGCCTGAGGTGATATGAACTTTCCTCTTATTACTGCTTTCCTGCATCCCAGAGATTCTGATATGTCGTATTTTCATTTTCATTTGTCTCTATATATCTTTTGATCTCTGCGCTTATTTCTTCTTTGACCCATTCATTTTTTAGAAGTATGTTGTTTAGTTTCCACAATTTTGTGGGGTTTTCCCCCTTTTTTGTACAGTTGAATTCTAGTTTCAAGGCTTTATGATCAGAAAATATGCTTGGCACAATTTCAATTTTTTTAAATTTGCTGATATTGTCTTTGTGGCCCAACATATGGTCAATTCTTGAGAATGTTCCATGTACACTAGAGAAAAATGTATACTCTGTCGCTTTGGGATGAAGTGTCCTGTAGATGTCTATCATATCCAGTTGTTCTAGTATTTCATTTAAGGCCACTATATCTTTATTGATTCTCTGTTTGGATGACCGATCTAGAGCCGTCAGCGGTGTATTGAGGTCTCCAAGTATGATTGTATTTTTGTCAGTTTTTGTTTTAAGGTCAATAAGTAGCTGTCTTATATATTTTGGTGCTCCTTGGTTTGGTGCATATATATTAAGGATTGTTATGTCTTCTTGATTCAGTGTCCCCTTAATCATTATGAAATGACTATTTTTGTCTCTGAGTACTTTTTCTGTCTTGTAGTCAGCATTATTAGATATGAGTATTGCTACACCTGCTTTTTTTTGGGTGTTGTTTGCTTGGAGTATTGTTTTCCAGCCTTTCACTTTGAATTTGTTTTTATCCTTGTTGCTTAGATGAGTTTCTTGTAGGCAGCATATAGTTGGATTTTCTTTTTTAATCCATTCTGCTACTCTGTGTCTTTTTATTGGTAAGTTTAATCCATTTACATTTAATGTAATTATTGACACTTGTGGGTTCCCTATTGCCATTTTATAAATTGCTTTCTGTTAGTTTTGTATCTTGTTTGATTCTTCTCTTTTGTTTTTCTATCGTTTGTTTTTGTTTGTTTGTATTCCATACTTCTTTCCTATGTTGCTACCTTTTTTAAGTCAAGTGTTTTTGTGGTGGTTTTTTCAAGGGTGGTTACCATTAAGTAATGAAAAGGGTACCTACCATATTCATTGTAGTACCCTTTCTTGTGAGTATTTCTGCACTTCATCGTCCTTTGCTACTGTTAATCTTCATCCTTTCTCCCCTTTTTTTTTTCTTTTGTTGTCTCAGTTTAAGTTTGGTTTTATTGTTTTCTTGGTGGAGCTGTAACTTGTGGTTATGTTTTCTTTTGTTCTTTGAATCTGGTTGGAAAACCCCCTTTAGTATTTCCTAGAGTGGGGGCTTTCTGATGATAAATTCTCTCATCTTTTCTGTATTTGTGAATATTTTTATATCTCCTTCGTACTTGAAGGATAGCTTTGATGGGTATAGTATTCTTGGCTGAAAGTTCCTCTCTTTCAGGGCTTTAAATATTGGGGTCCACTCTCTTCTAGCTTGTAGAGTTTCTGCTGAGAAATCTGATGATAATCTAATAGGCCTTCCTTTATATGTTGTATTCTTCTTTTCCCTGGCTGCCTTGAGAATTTTTTCTTTGTCATTGGTTTGTGTCATCTTCATTATGATGTGCCTTGGAGTGGGTTTGTTGTGGTTAATAAAACTTGGTGTTCTGTTTGCTTCTTGAATTTGAGGCTTTAATTCTTTCCATAGGCTTGGGAAGTTCTCATCTATTATTTGTTTGAGTATATTCTCCATTCCATTTTCTTTCTCTTCTCCCTCAGATATACCTATTATTCTTATGTTATTCTTTCTGATGGAGTCAGACAATTCCTGTAGGGCTTTCTCGTTTTTTATTATTTTTGAGTCTCTTTCTTCTTCTCTCTGTTGTGCCTCAAGTTTCTTGTCTTCTATTTCACTGATCCTGTCTTCTATCTGGGCTGTTCTATTAGCTAAGCTTGTTACCTCGTTTTTCAGCTCTTGAATTGAGTTTTTCATTTCTGTTTGATTTGTTTTTATAGTTTCAATTTCCTTGGCAATATATTCTTTGTGATCATTGAGTTGTTTTCTGATTTCCCTAAATTGCCTTTCTGTGTTTTCTTGTATATCTCTGAGTATTTTTAAGATTTCTATTTTAAATTCTCTGTCATTTGGCTCCAAGGTTTCCAATATGTTAAATCTTTTCTCCATAGATTTTTCCACATCTATTTGTGTTACCTCTCTGTCTTTTGTATCCATAATGTTCGATTTCCTTTTTCTTATTGGCATCTGAAGGTGGTCTTGATGATAGTGTTAATTGGAATTAATAAAAAATAAAAAGGAAAAGGAAAAAAAAAGAAAAAAGGAAAACACTCCACACAAAAAAAGTAATAATTTATTATTTCCCCCTTTTTTCTTTCTTCTCTTCCCCCCCTCTCACCTCCTTAGGGAAATATCGTGATGACCTGTGAATTATATTATGCTAAATGGAACAAAAACTGCCTATAATGGAGGGCCTAATTTGGGGTGAAGAGTTCAAGGGGCAAAAAAGTGAGTAGGGACCTACTAAATACAAAAAAAAAAGGGAGAAAATCTTAGACAAGCATAAAATGATTTGCTTGTAAGTGATGGTCGACTAAGAGATATAATGAGAGGGATGAGAGGGAAACAGAAAAAAGGAGAGAAAAAACAATAATTAAAAAAAATAAAAATAAAAATAATAAGTAAAAATCTGTTGTATTAAGTGGAGCGAAGACTAAATACAATGGAGACTTTGGGTTGGGAGGAATGCTAGTGAGTTAAAAAGCAATGTAAAAAGTGCCCAAAATGCCACAAAAACAAACAAATAGAGGAAAACCAAGAACAAAAGCAGAAAAAAAAGAAAAAAAAAAGAACAACAACAAAAAAAACCCCACAAAAACTTGAGTCCCAAATTAAATAATTTGTTCGTGATTGAGGCTTAAATGGGAGGAAAAGTAAAAGGAGAAAAGAAGAAATGAATAGAAAGGAAAAAATAAGAGTAAGAGAGAAATGAAGGAAGAAAAAAAGGAAAGGAACAAAAAATAACAAAAGGGGAGAGAGTGAGAGTTAAGGGTTTTGGAGTGTAACCCTAAAGGAGAGTTAGGATGAAGAAAAGAAATAAAATGTAACACTCATGGGTAGTGTAGTTCAAGAAAAGGGTAGCATAAGATGGGCAGAGAGTAAAAGGACCAAGGTGGAAGAAATAGAAATAATAATAAAGGCAATAAGATAGAAGAAAGAAACAACAACAACAAAGAATTAGTGGAACAAGTTTTAAAGTCTGTGGATTTTTCTTGATTTTGAGAGGTTAACTTCTTCCTTTTTTCTTTTCTCCCCCTCTTCCTGGTCGGTGACTCTGTACCCCAGGTTCTGCCCCTGTGTCACTCTTAGGTAGGAATTTGCAGTTGATGGGATTCTATGGCAATGTCATATAATTGGCTTTAGTCTTGCTGGTAGTCAAGGCTTGTTGGCGTTTGCACAGTCCAACAATGAGAGAGTTTGCTTTCCTGGAGTCTCTTTCCTAGTCTCCCCTTCCTGAATTAGCAGCCTGGTGGTCCAGCTATGAGGCTGCCACTGCTTCTGTCTGGGGAGTAAGAGGCTCAAAGAGCTGGGAAATCTCCACTCTATCCTCACTCAGCGCAAGGCTCTGGGTAAGGCTTTGGCAGTCAGAGCCTCCAGCGTAATCAGGTGGGGCTGGGAGTCAATTGTTGTCAAGGTGACTGTTCAGCGCCTATCATTCAGTTGGACCACTCAACCCAGGCTTTCCACACTTGGTAGCCTGTTTTGGCTGGGAAGAAGAAGCACTAGTCACTGTTTGCTTTATGCATCTTAATATCTGCCAAGTCCCTCTTGTTAGGTATATCCCTGAATATGGAGGCTCTGTCAATCAGAAGTTGCCCCCGCCCCTTTAGCGAAAGGCACTGAAAAATATCACGTCTCTTGTCTTGGATCGCTGAACTGGGAGAGATCTTATCAATTAGAGACCCGTGGGTGCATAGATTTCGTGGGTTAAGCTAATTTCAGTGATTGGATCCGCAGCTGTGCTCCAGAAAGTATTTCAGGCTGGCTGTGCGCCCCTCCCCCCAGTGCTTGATTGTTAGCTTGAATGGCTGGGTGAGGTGCCCCGCCCACAGAGAGAATATCCTGACTAGGAAAGACAGCCTTGGCGCTCCTCCCGGACCGCGGCTCGGGTCGCTTGCGCGCGCCCGTTTTCTCGGCACGCCAGTGGCCGGGGACTGTGGCACAGGGCGCGTGCGCGATTTCTCAGCACGCCAGTGGCTGGGGACCGTGGCACGGGGCGCGCGCGGGGTTTCTCCGCACGCCAGTGGTCGGGGACGGTGGCACGGGGCACACGCGCGGTTTCTCAGGGTATGCTGGGGCAGCTGCCAGTGCCCAGGCTGTGGTCCCTGAGTGTGGGCGGGCAGCTGCACGTGTGGGTTGACTCACCACAGGTGTGCTCTCTCCTCAGCAACAGTCCTTTTGCTTTCAGTGTGTGTGTGGAACACCGGAATGCTCTGAGGATAAATTTTTCTGTTTCTAGTTGATAAATTTGTTGAGATTTTGGGGAGATCTGTTGGACGCGCTGCTCATGGCACCATTTCCGTGACGTCACTTCCCACTTCTGTTTTTATAACACCCTTTACCTGGGCTTGTCTCTGCACTTGTTTATAATTTTTTTCATGCCCTACTCTGCACACTCTCACAGTTGTAACAACCCCTGACGCTCCTCAAACATTCTGCTCTTTTACCTGGCTGAGTTTCAATCACTTCTAGTCTTGAGAATCTCAGGGTGGAATTTGCCACCACAATCCTTTTACTTTTCTTTCCAAATGTCTTGTGGCACTCAAGCCATTTCACAGAAACCTCCTTCTCACGTCTTCTGTCTAAATGCTACCATGTTGAAAGAGTTCATCAGCATTAGCTGCAGTCAATCCTTTTATCCATGCCTTCAGCACTTAATAGTGTTGGAAATAAATAAAGTAAAGGGCAAGTCTAATTGAAAAGTAGATGCATTATAGAATAAATACTGTGAGAAAAGTAAATTCAAAAAATTATTAGAATCCTATATTATCCCCTTGGCCAAACTGTTCCTCTGTATTTGAATAACTACTCATGACTAATATAAAACATGGAGTTCTCTAAAACATAAGCATTTAATGAGATGCAAAGTTAAAAATGGGAAAAGACACATCAGTGATGCAAAAGCAGTTTGACAGTTTCTGGTTATATGTACTAGCTTTTAATTTCAAAATGTATATTAGATAGCAGCAGAGGAAAACTTTTTTCTGGTGACATTTACTTAGCTGTTATTTTCAAGACATCCATGAGATGGCAGCAGAAATGTTTGTTTGTTTGTTTGTAGAAACGCCCATGGCTGTGTTATTCCAAATGTGTGCAAAATGCAGCAGTATTTGTCCTGGCTGGATTGCTCGCTTGGCTGGAGAATTGTCTTGCAATGAAGAGGTGACTGGTTCAGTCCTTGGCTGGGGCACATACAGAAACAGATTGATGCTTCTGTCTCTCCCTTTCCCCCCTTCCTCACTCTGAATTCAATAAAAATATAAAATTAAATAATAGAAAAAAAAGGGCAACAGGGAACATTTTTCCTGTCCACAGCATTCACTGATAATCCAGACATGCTATTCATTTCTATTTTAAGACCCTCACATGTCTAACCTCACTTTATGTTCCCATTTGCCAAATGAGACAGGGATGATTGTAATCTGCATTTTACATTTATTTGAACTAAAAGCTGATTTAGACCTAATTCGAAACCCAGAAACGATGGTTAAAGATGGTTTAGAAGAGTGTACACACACGGCATTCTGGACATATACAGCCATCAAAGTAGTCCTTGCAATTTTAGCATACTGCATTTTTTTGACGAACACCTGCACATAATCTAATGGTCCAGCTTGTCAAGCACTCAACCTAGGTGGAGTTTGGGTGGAAATCGGGCAGGAAATTGGATAGGATAGGATAGGATAGGATAGGATATGTAGGGAGTGAGGATGTGGTCTGGCACTCCCTACTCCCACTGGAAAGCAACAACAGATTTCTTTAAGAGTGCCCTCCCGACTTCTATACCCTCCATGTATGATGGCATTTTAAAATCTGTTCTTTAGTCCAGAGCACTAGTTTGCTTCTACCCATGTGTCCTCCCTTTAAGGCTTCACCTGACAGAAGCTTTCTATAGTTTTAGCATTAACTCGAGAGCTGACTTCTGGCTCCAACATCTACAAGCAAAGAAATAAAAACTCAGTCTCCTCTTCTGTCAAATAGGGAGAACCACTCCCGCTCAGGTGGCTGTGAGGATTCAAGAAAGTGGTGCTTGTTAGCACCTGCAAACCATGTAACCAGCACTTTCCCTCTGTGCTATTTTGATCTATGTCTCATACAACATTCCTATCATGTCCTTCCTCTATGCAGCCACCACCACATAGCATGTGAGACCTTGGAGCTCAGGATGGACCCCATGCACTCTATTCTTGACATTCCCATCTGATGTTCAGACCAATAATATGCTTATAATCCCAAGCACCTGGAAATCCAGGCTTAGCCAGGGACACCCTCTCAGTCCTTGCACTCTTACAACCTCTTTGTTACTTGTAAACCACAGTCTGAGAGTGGACACTGAGGAGCCACCTGAAAAGGGAAGGCATCCAGAAAAAAATGGCAGAAGAACTCAGTGCCCATAACCTCCACCATTATTATGACTTGCTCTTGACCTTCTCTACAAGCAAAGTAGTTATGGCACAGAGGGGTTCGACCCACAGTCTACTGGGCTGTTTTTCCTAAACTCTTTCCTGGCATTTAATTTTTTTCAAAAAAGATGAGTCTTACACATGGGGAAATATGGTATACACCCTCCAAATATCTCTGTGAATATTTCTTTTTTTCTTTTTTTTTTACAGAGACAGGGAGAGAGACAGAGAATGGGATACACAGGGACAGACAGTCAGAAATGGAGAGATTTTTTTAATTATTTTCCAAGTCACAGATCAATCATCAGTTTTTTGTTGTGACACTTTACGTGTTCATTGACTCCTGTCTCATATGTGCCTTGACCAGGGGGCTACAGCTGATTGAGTGACCACTTGCTCGAACCAGCAACCTTGGGCTCAAGCTGGTGAACTTTGCTCAATCCACATGAGCCCATGATCAAGCTGGTGCCCTTGGGCTCTCAATCCTGGGTCCTCCGCATCCCAGTCAAATTATCTAACCACTGCAGCATTGCCTGCTCAGGCTGTGAACATTTTTTTCTTTTACATTCTCTGGATTTTATTTAGTATCCTGGTTCTTAGTATGGGTGGAAAAGCTGTGTATTTATGGTTTTCTTGCCCTAATATATATTCATCACTACATTTTTTTCATAGGTTTTTTTGTCTTTTTTTTTTCTGAAGCTGGAAACGGGGAGAGACTGTCAGACAGACCCCCGCGTGCGCCCGACTGGGATTTACCCAGCACGCCCACAAGGGGCGACGCTCTGCCCACCAGTGGGCGATGCTATGCCCTTCTGGGGAGTCGCTCCGCCATGACTTGAGCCACTCTAGAGCCTGGGGAAGAGGCCAAGGAGCCATCCCCAGTGCCCGGGCTATCATTACTCCAATGGAGCCTTGGCTGTGGGAGGGGACGAGAGAGACAGAGAGGAAAGAGGGGGGATGGAGAAGCAAATGAGTGCTTCTCCTATGTGCCCTGGCCGGGAATCAAACCCGGGCCCCCCACATGCCAGGCCAATGCTCTACTGCTGAGCCAACCGGCCAGGGCCGGAGAGAGTATTTTATTATGTGCCAGGTCACAGATCAATCATTGGTTTTTCATTGTGACACCTTATCCAGGTTTGAGATCCCAATGGTGCCAGCTTGAGCGTGGGCTCATGTGGTTTTAGTAAAGCTCACCAACTTGAGTCCAAGGTTGCTGGCTCAAGCAAGTGGGCACTCGATTAGCTGTAGCCCCCTTTACAAGGCACATACAAGACAGGAGTCAATGCACACGTAAGGTGTCACAATGAAAAACTGATGAATGTTCTGTGACCTGGCATAAATAAAAACTCTCTCCATTTCTGTCTGCCTTTCCCTATCTATCCCTCTCTCTGATTCTCTCCTTGTCTCTGTAAAAAAAAAAGGTTGTCAGACACATTTGTAGGGTGTATACCATATTTCCTCATGTATAAGACTCATCTTTTTTGAAAAATGTGTGGTTAGAAAACTGGGTGCATCTTATACAGTGCTTGAAGTATTTTTACTTGCATTTTACGTTTATTTGCATTTGTTATCATTTTCTCAAAATTTGTACCCCAAAATTAAGGTTTGTCTTATACAGAGAGGCTTCTTATGCATGGGGAAATATGGTATTTTACATCCTTACCATTTATTTCCTCTTGGAATGATATTTTGAAAAACATAATTCATTTTTCTATGCAATTTAAGCTGCAAAAACAACAACAAAAAAGCCATTGTCAGTTTTTCTGTTATATATTTATTCATGTTAGAGGCAGGATAAAGTGGGAAAATGACAGACAGATAGTCAGAAATATCAATCTGATTCTGTATGTGCCTTGACCCAGAAGCAAACCTAAGACATTAGCGTACGGGTGTGATGTTTTAACTAATGAACTCTCTGGTGAGAATAATGCATTGTCTTTTGTGAAAAAAACTTACTAGAGAAACCAGAGATAATTAAAAAATAAAATGATAATCTAGTCTGGTGTGTTGACAACACCAGAATACTCTTCTTTGCTCTTGAATTTCAGGGGCATAAACACTATTTCTAATTGTTTAATACAAAGTGAATCCTTTCCTAACATGCACTTTCTCTTGTGCCGTGGCAGCAGTCCAGACTGAGAAACTTTCTAATATTTCAACATCAGAATTTATCTGAGCATTGGTCACCACATACAAGCTAGGTTCTATTGCTCACAGAACACCTCCCAGGGTCCTAGTTTCATAACTTCTATATTTTCTCAGTTTTATACCTGAGAACATGCATTGCTGAAAACCCGAGACTTATGTCTTAGCTTTGCTTTCTGAGAAACTGTTATACTGAACCTCGCCACAATAAATCATAACTGACACCAAAGATTTTGCACTACCAAATTCAGTGCTTGTTAAAATTACAGTAATTTTATTTATGTATTTTTTTCTGACTTCCCCATGACAGTGTAGTATTCATAAGACAGAAAGTGAGTCTGTCTCATTCAGTGTAGGCAACCAGTGTCAAGCACAGTGCCTGGCAAAAATAGAAATACAATAAATTTTTCCTGAATGAATGAATAAATAGTTATTTGCATACATACACAGATATCCACAAATGAAAGACACTGTGGAGACAGAGAGATATGCTCATGTGCAATGCACATCTAGGCACACAGTTGTACACACAATGAATATACCTGAGTATATATACATAGAGAAATATAATAGGTACACAAAGAATATAGAAAGAAAATGTCCTAATATTAACAATAGATATATCTGTATGAAAATTTGTTGTTGTTGTATTTAAGATCATTTTTCTTGCACTTCTGCAATAAGAATACTTTTCTTATAATTAAAGAGCTGTTAAAATTCAACATACTTGTCAAATCAAAGCACATCCTATTTTACAATACACGAAGTAGATTTATATAAAAGAAGTTCAAAAGACAGAAGTTAAAAAAGTAGAATGGGAATTCATTGAGTTCAGGGACATGAGTTTCTAGAACAGTGCCTGGTATATAATGGGCACTTTCAAAAGCTTTATGAAAGCATGGCTGGAAGGAAAGAAGAAAAACAAGATGAACCAAAAGATTTTCAGAAAACAATCCACTAAGGATACACAAAACTTTACAGAAACGGCTAAATGGAATCAACGTTTATAGAAAATGCTCTCTACCAAACTGTTTTTTTGGACCCGTACTGACGCGTGATTCCCAAGATGCACAAGAGGTGGCAGCAGAGAAGCACATGTAACAGAAACCATTATTGTATGTGTTATGGAGCATTTTCCAGCCAAATTTAGAGGATTGAAATGATACCAAGTATATCTCTTGCTTTCACTACAATTAACTTTGAAAGAAGTATCAAGCAGTAACTAGAATTTTTTTATATTTACAAGTTATAAATGTTTCTTTTAGATAGCTTTGGATTCAACATTTATAGATAACGCACAACATGCAACTGATGTATTTTTCCAGGTGAACTGATCTGAGCTGTTATTCCCAAGGTGCACACGAGGTGGCAGCAGGGAAGCGCACTTGGAAAACATTTACCACAGATAATCCTGTATGTACTTTGAAGGAAGTTTCAACTACCTATAACCTTAGAAATTACATAAAGCATGTTTCTTGTTGTAATTACACTTAATACAGTAAACAGTAATAAAAATTAACTAAAAATCTTTTTTTTAAATAAGGAAATTCATTCCTAAATAACCGCCTTTCACAAAATCACAATTGAATTTAAAAAATACCTTAAAATTAATGGAAATAAATCTACATAAGGAAACCTATGCAAAAATGTAGTGTGTAGTGATGAATATATTTTGGGCAAGAAAACCTTAAAATACACAGCCTTTCCACCCATACTAAGAACATGGATACCAAATAAATTCCAGAAAAAGTAAAAGAAAAAAATGTTCAGAGCCTGAGCAGGCGATGGTGCAATTGTTCGCGCATTTGACTGTAATGAGGAGAACCCAGGTTTCAGATCTCAAGGGCGCCAGCTTGAGCGTGAACTCCTGTGGTTTGAGCAAAGCTTACCAGCTTGAGCCCAAGGTTGCTGGCTGGAGCAAGCGATCACTCGATCAGCTGTAGTCCCCTGGTCAAGGCACATATGGGACAGGAGTCAATGAACACGAAATGGGCCACAACGAAAACCTGATGATTGATCTGTGACCTGGCACATAATAAAAACTCTTTCCATTTCTGTCTGTCTGTCCCTATCTATCCCTCTCTCTGACTCTCTTTCTGTCTCTGTAAAAAAAAGAAAGAAAAAAAGAAATGTTCACAGAGACATTTGGAGGGTGTAAATCATATTTCCCCATGTATAAGACTCATCTTATTTGAAAAATGTCGGGTTAGAAAACTGGGTGCGTATTATACATTCGTTGTAGTATTTTTTACTTGCATTTCCCATTTATTTGCATTTTTTCATTTTCTCAAACTTTGTGCCCCAAAATTAAGGTGCGTCTTATACAGGAAGGATTCTTATACATGGGGAAATATGGTACTTTACAAACTTACCATTTCTTTCCTCTTGGGGTGAGATTTTGAAAAACAAAATTCATTCTTCTATGCAATTTAAGATGCAAAAACAACAACAAAAGAGCCATTGTCATTTTTTCTTTTATTTATTTATTGATGTTAGAGGCAGGTTAAAGAAGGAAAAAGACAGACAGATAGTCAGAAACATCAATCTGTTTCTGTATGTGCCTTGACCCATGACCCAACTTATGACATTAGTGTATGGGTGTGATGCTTTATCTACTGAGCTCTCTGGTGAGAGCAAGCCATTGCCTTTCAGAAAAAAAAATTTCTAGAAAAAAACAGATGTAATTAAAAAATAAAATGATAATCTAGTCTGCTGTGGTGACAACACCAGAAGACTTTTCTTTGCTCTTGAAATTCGGGGGCATAATCACTATTTCTAATTGTTTAGCACAATGTGACCCCTTTCCTAACATGCACCTTCTCTTGTGCCATGGCAACAGTCCAGATTGAGAGACCTCCTAAGTTTGGACATCAGAATTTATCTAAGCATTGGTCACGACATACAAGCTAGGTTTTTTTGCTCACAGAACACCTCCCAGGGTCTTTGTTTCATAACTTTTATATTTTCTAAATTTTATACTTGAGATCCCGTGTTGCTTAAAAATTGAGACTTATGTCTCAGCTTTGCTTTCTGAAAATGGATATACTGAACCACGACACAATAAATCAAAACTGAAACCAAAGATATTGCACTAACAAATTCAGTGTTGGTTAAATTTATGATTGTTTTATTTATGTACATTTTTTTCTTTCTGTCTACCCCATGGAAGTAGAGTATTCATAAAGAGAGAAAGTGAGTCTCATTCACTATAGGCAACCATTGCCAAGCACAGTGCCTGGCACATAATAGAAATACAATAAGTGTTTCCTGAATGAATAAATAAATAGTCATTTGCCTACGTACACAGATATCCACAAATGACAGACACTGTAGACACAGAGAAATATGCTTATGTGCAATGCACATATATACACACAGATGTACACACACCCAATGTACCTGAGTATATATACTTATAGAAAATAATAGGAACACAAAGAATAAGGAAAGAAAATATCTTAATATTAAAAGTAGATATATCTGTATGAAAATTTGTTGTTGTTGTTTTTGAGATCATTTTTCTTGCACTGCTGCAATAAGAAAACATTTTTTATAATAAAAAGGCTGTTAAAATTCAACATACTTGTCAAATCAAAGCACATACTATTTTACAATACACGAAGTAGTTTTATATAAAACAAGTTCAAATGACAGAAGTTAAAAGAGTAGAATGGGAAGTCATTGAGTGCAGGAATATGACTTTCTAGCACAGTGCCTGGTATATGATGGGCACTTTCAAAGGCTTTATGAAAGCATGGCTGAAAGAAAAAAAGAAAACAAGATGAACCGAGACAAACCACTAAGAATACAGAAAAACTTTACAGAAATGGCAAATTGGAATCAACGTTTATAGAAAATGCTCTCTACCAAACTATTCCTTTGAACCTGTACTGAGGCATGATTCCCAAGATGCACATGAGGTGTCAGAACAGAAGCACATGTAACAGAGACCATTATTGTATGTGCTATGGAGCAAGTTCCAGCCAACTTCGGAGGATGAAATGATGCCAAGTATATCTCTTGCTTTCACTACAATTAACATTGAAAGAAGTATCAAGCAGTAACTAGAAATTCCTTATATTTACAAGTTATAAAAGTTTCTTTTAGATAGCCTTGATAGATAACGCACAACACCCAACTGATGTATTTTTCTAGGTGAACTGCTCTGAGCTGCTTTCCCAAGGTGCATACAAGGTGGCAGCAGGGAAGTGCACGTGGAAAACATTTATCTCAGATAATCCTGTATTTTCTTTCAAGCAAGTTTCAACTACTTCTCACCTTAAAAATGATATAAAGCAAGTAGCCTGTTGTCATTACACTTAATTTAGTAAACAGTAATAAATTTAACTAAAAATAACTTTTTAAAGGTAAGAAAATTCACTCCTAAATAACCCCCTCCAAAATCACAATTCAAGTTGCAAAATACCTTAAAATTAATGGAAATAAAAACTACATAAAGAAACCTATGGAAAAATGTAGTGATAAATATATTTTAAGGCAAGAAAACCTTAAAATACACAGCCTTTCCACCCATATGATGAACCACGATACTAAACAAAATCCAGAGAAAGTAAAAGAAAAAAATGTTCACAGACTGAGCAGGCGATGGTGCAGTAGTTAGAGCATTTGACTGGAATGCGAAGGACCCAGGTTTGAAATCCCAAGTGTGCCAGATTGAGCGTGGGCTCATGTGGTTTGAGCAAAGCTCACTAGCTTGAGTCCAAGGTCGCTGGCTTGAACAAGTGGTCACTCAATTAGCTGTAGCCCCTTGGTCAAGGCACATATGAGACAGGAGTCAATGAAAACATAAGGGGTCACAACAAAAATCCGATGATTGATCTGTGGCCTGTCACATAATAAAAAACTGTCTTCATTTCTGTCTGTCTGTCCCTATCTATCCCTCTCTCTGACTATCTTTCTGTCTCTGTAAAAATAAAAAGAAGAAAAAAAAAGAAATGTTCACAGAGACATTTGGAGGGTGTATACCATATTCCCCCCATGTATAAGACTCATTTTTTTTGAAAAAATGTGGGGTTAGAAATCTAGGTGCGTCTTATACAGTGATTGTAGTATTTTTTACTTGCATTTCTTGTTTATTCGCATTTGTTACCATTTTCTCAAACTTTATGTTCCAAAATTAAGGTGTGTCTTATACAGGGAGGCTTCTTATACATGGGGAAATATAGTACTTTATAACCTTACCATTTATTTCCTCTTGGGGTGAGATTTTGAAAAACATAATTTATTCTTCTATGAAATTTAACCTGCAAAAACAACAACAAAAAAGCCATTGTCATTTTTTCTTTTATTTATTTATTAATGTTAGAGGAAGGATAAAGGGGGAAAAGACAGACAGATAGTCAGAAACATTAATCTGTTTCTGTATGTGCCTTGATCCACGAGCAAACCTATGACATTAGTATATGGGTGTCATGCTTAAAATAAAGAGTTCTTTGGTTAGAGTAAGGCATTGTCTTTTGGGGAAATAATTTACTAAAGAAAACCAGAAGTAATTAAAAAATAAAATGATGTCCCTGGCCGGTAAGCTCAGTGGTAGAGTGTCGGCCTGGCGTGCAGTAGTCTCAGGTTCGATTCCCAGCCAGGGCACACAGGAGAAGTGCCCATCTGCCTCTCCACTTCTCCCCCTCTCCTTCCTCTCTGTCTCTCTCTTCCCCTCTCGCAGCCGAGGCTCCATTGGAGCAAAGATGGCCTGGGTGCTGGGGATGACTCCATGGACTCTCCCTCGGGTGCTAGAGTGGCTCTGGTCGCAACAGAGGGATGCCCAAGATGGGCAGAGCATCGCACCCTGGTGGGCATGCCGGAGTGGATCCCAGTCAGATCCTGGTCGGGAGCATGCGGCAGTCAGTCTGACTGCCTCCCCATTTCCAGCTTCAGAAAAAAACAAAAAAACATACAAAAAAAATTATAATCTAGTCTGCTGTGGTGACAACACCAGAAGACTTTTCTTTGCTCTTGAAATTGAGGGGCATAATCAATATTTCTAATTGTTTAGCACAAAGTGACCCCTTTTCTGACATGCACTTTCTCTTGTGCCATGACAGCAGTCCAGACTGAGAGACCTCCTAAGCTTTGGACATTAGAATTTATCTGAGCATTGGTAACCACATACAAGCTAGGTTCTTTTGCTCACAGAACACCTCCCAAGGTCTTTGTTTCATAACTCCTATATTTTATCAGTTTTAACCTTTCCATTTATTTCTTCTTGGGGTGAGATTTTGAAAAACATAATTCACTCTTCTATGCAATTTAAGCTGCAAAAAGAACAACAAAAAAGCCATTGTCATTTTTTCTTTTATTAATTTATTCATGTTAGAGGCAGGATAAAGGGGGGGAAAAGACAGATTGTCAGAAACATCAATCTGTTTCTGTATGTGCCTTGACCCAGGAGCAAAACTATGATATTAGCGTATGGCTGTGATGCTTTAACTACTGAGCTCTGTGGTTAGAGCAAGCCATTGTCTTTTGGGGAAAAATTTACTACAGAAAACCAGAGGTAATAAAAAATAAAATAATAATACAGTCTGCTGTGGTGACAACACCAGAAGACTTTTTTTTGCTCTTGAAATTCAGGGGCATAATCAATATTTCTAATTGTTTAGCACAAAGGGTACCCTTTCCTAACATACACTTTCTCTTGTGCCATGGCAGAAGTCCAGACTGAGAGACCTCCTAAGCTTTGTACTTCAGAATTTTTCTGAGCATTGTTCACCACATACAAGCTAGGTTCTTTTGCTCACAGAACACCTCCCAGGGTATTTGGTTCATAACTTCTACATTTTCTCAGTTTTATACCTTAGAACATGCATTGCTGAAAAACTGAGACTTATGTCTCAACTCTGCCTTCTGAGAAAGTGATATACTGAACCTCGACACAATAAATCATAACTGACACCAAAAATATTGCACTACCAAATTCAGTGCTTTTTAAACTTACAATTATTTTATTTCTGTATATTTTTTCTTTCTGTCTACCCCATGACAGTGTAGTATTCATAATGACAGAAAGTGAGTCTGTCTCATTCACTGTAGGCAACCATTGTCAAGCACAGTGCCTGGCACATAATAGAAATGCAATAAGTGTCTCCTGAATGAATAAATGGTCATTTGCATACGTATACTGATATCCACAAATGACAAACACTGTGGACACAGAGAGATATGCTCATGTGCAATGCTCATTTATGCACACAGATATACACACACCGAATGTACCTGAGTATATATACATAGAGAAATATAATATGTACACAAAGATATGGAAAGAAAATGTCCTAATATTAACAATAGATATATCTGTATGAAAATGTTGTTGTGTTTGAGATAATTTTTCTTGCACTTCTGCAATAAGAACACATTTTTATAATAAAAAATCTGTTAGAATTCAGCATACTGAATTCAAAGCACATCCTATTTTACAATACACAAAGTAGATTTATATAAATGAAGTTCAAAAGACAGAAGTTAAAAGAGTAGAATGGGAAGTCATTGAGTGCAGGGACATGAGTTCCTAGCACAGTGCCTTGTATATGATGGGTACTTTCAAAGGCTTTATGAAAGCATGGCTCTAAGGAAAGAAGAAAAACAAGATGAACCGAGAGATTTTCAGAAAACAAACCACTAAGAATACACAAAAACTTTACAGAAACGGCAAATTAGAATAAACATTTATAGAGAATGCTCTCTACCAAACTATTCCTTTGGACCTGTACTGAGGCGTGATTCTCAAGATTCACACGGGGTGGCAGCAGAGAAGCACATGTAATAGAGACCATTATTGTATGTGCTATGGAGCAAGTTCCAGCCAACTTCAGAGGATTGAAACGATACCAAGTATATCTCTTGCTTTCACTAAAATTTCCATTGAAAAAAGTAAAAAGCAGTAACTAGAAATTCCTTAAATTACAAGTTATAAAAGTTTCTTTTAGATACCCTTGGATTCAAGATTGATAGATAACGCACAACACCCAACTGATGTATATATCCAAGTGAACTGACTGAGCTTTTATTCACAAGGTGCACACGAGGTGGCAGCAGGGAAGAGCACTTGGAAAACATTTACCACAGATAATCCTGTAAGTTCTTTCAAGCAAGTTTCAACTACCTCTAACATTAGAAATGATATAAAGCATGTTTCTTGTTGTCATTACACTTAATAAAGTAAAAAGTAATAAAAATTACTTGAAAATTCCTCTTTTGAAGGTAAGGAAATTCACTCCTAAATAACCCCCCCCCTCAAAATTACAATTCAAGTTGCAAAATTCCTTAAAATTAATGGAATTAAAAACTACATAAGGCAACCTATGAAAAATGTAGTGATGAATATATTTTAGGGCAAGAAAACCTTAAAATCCACAGCCTTTCCACCCATACTATGAACCAGGATACTAAATAAAATCCAGGGAAATTAAAAGCAAAAAAAATGTTTACAGCGTGAGCAGGCAATGGCGCAGTGGTTAGAGCATTCGACTGGAATGCGGAGGACCCAGGTTTGAGATCTCAAGGGCGTTAGCTTGAGCGTGGGCTCATGTGGTTTGAGCAAAGTTCACCAGATTAAGCCCAAGGTCGCTGGCTCAAGCAAGCAGTCACAGGATCAGCTGTAGCCCGCTGGTCAAGGCACATATGAGACAGGAGTCAATGAACACATAAGGGGTCACAACCAAAAACTGATGATTTATCTGTGACCTGGCACATAATAAAAACTCTCTCCATTTCTGTCTGTCTGTCCCTATCTATCCCTCTCTGACTCTCACTCTGTCTCTGTAATAAAAATAAAGAAAAAAAGAAATATTCACAGAGACATTTGGAGGGTGTATACCATATTTACCGATGTATAAGACTCATCTTTTTTGAAAAATGTGGGATTGAAAAACTGGGTGCGTCTTATACAAAGGTTGTAGTATTTTTTACTTGCATTTCCCATTTATTCGCATTTGTTATCATTTTCTCAAACTTTGTGCCCCAAATTTAGGTGCGTCTTTTAAAGGGAGTCTTCTTATACATGGTGGAATATGGTACTTTACAAACTCACCATTTATTTCCTCTTGGGGTGAGATTTTGAAAAACATAATTTATTCTTCTATGCAATTTAAGCTGCAAAAACAACAACAAAAACCCATTGTCATTTTTTTCTTTATTTATTTATTAATGTTAGAGGAACGATAAAGTGAAAAAAAGACAGATAGAAACATCAATCTGTTTTTGTATGTACTTTGACCCAGGATCAAACCTATGACATTAGCATATGGGTGTGGTTCTTTAACTACTGAGCTCTCTAGTGAGAGCAAGCAATTGTCTTTTGGGAAAATGTCAGCTTTTTGGCCTCCTTAACTAGGATTGAGGTAGCAGCAAGTGCCCTCAAACAGGTTGGCCAGCCAGATGCTACGGGGTCTAGCTTCCTGGATAGGTATGCTACAGGCCTCTTCCATGGCCCAAGCTCTTGGCTGAGGATTCCCAAGGCTACCCCTCCCTTCTCAGCAATGTACAACTGGAAAGGTTTGGCCATATCTGGTAGCGCCAATGCCGGGGCAGCTACTAGGGCTTTCTTCCTTGTCTGTCCAAATAAACTGTTCTTCTTTGCCCCATGTTAACTCATAGAGGGACCTGGCCAACTCTGCAAATCCTAATATCCAGAGTCTGCAATATCCTACTGCACCCAGAAATTCCTGCACTTGCCTTTTGTTAGTGGGTTCTGGGATCTGCAACACAGTCTGAATCCTTTGGCTGGATAATGTCCTTTGTCCCCTTGTAAGTTATACCCCAAGTAACTTACAGTTTGGGTGACAATCTGGGCCTTCTTGGCAGAGACTCGATATCCCATCTGCTGGAGATCCTGCAGTAGGTCCAAGGTGGCCATCCTGCATTGCTCTTCTTCGGCTACAGCGATGAGGAGGTCATTCACATACTGTTCATTATTGAGGTTTGAATGAGAGAATACGTAAAGGAGAAAGGAAGAGACTAATATAGAGGGAGAAAATAGAGAGAGAGAGAGAGAGAGAGAGAGAGAGAGAGAAAGACAGAACCACTAAAAGAAGAAAAAAGAAAAAGGAGGAGAGAGAGAGAATTAGGGGTTTTGGATTGCAACCCTCATAGAGAAAAAGGAGGATGAAAGAAAAGGTAATGGGAGATGTAACACTTATGGGTAGTGTAGTTCAAAAAGAGGCGAGAGTAAGACTGAGAGAGAATTAAAAGACCAAATTGTAATAGGAAAAAAAAATCAAGAATGAAGAAAAGAGACACAGACGAACAAATATAATAAAATGGGATAGGTTATAAAGTCTGCAGATTGAATGTGACTGCTTTTTTATTATAAAACTCTATTCTTATTGCAGAAGTGCAAGAAAAAATGAATAGAAAAGAAAACAACAAATTTTCATACAAAGATAACTACTGTTAATATTATGACATTATCTTTCCATATTCTTAGTGTACCTATTATATTTCTATATCTATATGTACTAAGGTACATTGGGTGTGCATACATCTATGTGTCTAGATGTGCATTGCATATGAGCATATCTCTCTGGGTCCACAGTATCTATAATTTGTGGATACCTGTGTATGCATGCAAAATACTATTTATTCTTTCATTTATTAAACACTTATTGTATTTCTATTATGTTCCAGGCACTGTGCTCTACATTGGTTGCCACTGTATAAGACGCATGCATTTTTCTAACCTAACATTTTTCAAAAAAGATGAGTCTTATACATGGAGAAATATGGTATACACCCTCCAAATGTCTCTGTGAACATTTCTTTTTTTTTCTTTTTTGTTTTTTTTACAGAGATTGAGAGAGAGTATGATAAAGGAATAGATAGGTACAGACAGAAATGGACAGACTTTTTATTATATGCCAGGTCACAGAACAATGATCAATTTTTTGTTGTGACCCCTTACATGTTCATTGACTCCTGTCTCATATGTGACTTGACCAAGGGACTACAACTGATCGAGTGACCGATTGCTTGAGCCAGTGACCTTGGGCTTAAGCTTGTGAGAAATGCTCTAATCATATGAGCCCTTGGTCAGGCTGGCCACCCTGGAATCTCAAACATGGCTTCTCTGCATTACAGTTGAATGCTCTAAACACTGTGCAATCGCCTCCTCAGGCTGTTTACAGTTTTGGTTTTTTTTTAATTTTTCTGGATTTTATTTATTATCCTGGTTCTTAATATAGGTAGAAAGGCTGTGTATTTTAAGGTTTTCTTGCCATAAAATATATAGGTCACTACATTTCACAATAGGTTTCTTTTTGTAGTTTTTATTTCCAATAATATTAAGGTATTTTGCATCTTGAATTGTGATTTTGAGGGGGGGTTATTTAGGAATAATTTCCTTACTGTCAAAAAATGGAATTTTTGGTTAATTTCTATTACTGCTTACTATATTTAGTGTAATGACAACAAGAAACATGTTTTATATCATTTCTAAGGTTAGAGGTAGTGGAAACTTCCTTGAAAAAACATACAGGATTATCTGTGGTAAATGTTTTCCAAGTGCGCTTCCCTGGCTCAACCTCGTGTGCACATTTGGAATAACAGCTCAGATGAGTTCACTGGAAAAATACATCAGTTGGGTGTTGTCCGTTATCTATCAGTGTTGAATCCAAGGCTATCTAAAAGAAACATTTATAACTTGTAAATATAAATAAATTCTTGTTACTGCTTGCTAGTTCTTTCAATGTTAATTGTAATGAAATCAAGAGATTTACTTGGTATCATTTCAATCCTCTGAAGTCGGCTGGAAATTTGCTCCATAGAACATACAGTAATGGTCTCTGTTACATGTGCTTCTCTGCTGACACCACTTGTGCATCTTGGAGATCACACCTCATTACTGGTGTAATGGAATATTTTGGTTTACAGCGTTGTCTATAAACTTTGATTCTAATTTGCAGTTTCTGTAAAGATTTTATGTATCCTTAGTGGTTTGTTTTCTGAAAATCTCTTGGTTCATCTTGTTTTTCTCCTTTCTTTCCAGCCATGCTTTCATAAAGCCTTTGAAAGTGCCCATCATATACCAGGCACTGTGCTAGAAACTCATGTACGTGCACTCAATGACTTCCGTTTCTACACTTTTTACTTCTGCCTTTTTAACTTCTTTTTTTTCTGTATTTTTCTGAAGATTGAAACGAGAGAGACAGTCTGACAGACTACCGCATGTGCCAGACCGAGATTCACTCGGCACGCCCACTAGTGAGCGAAGCTCTGCCAACCAGGGGAGGATGCTCTGCATCCCCAAGCATAGCCCTGTTTCGACCAGAGCTACTGAAGTGCCCTGGTTTTTTTGCTCCAATGGTGCCTTGGTTGCGGGAAGGGAAGGGAGAGACAGAGAGGAAGGAGAAGGGGAGAGGTGGAGAAGCAGATGGGTGCTTCTTCTGTATGCCCTGGCCAGGAATCAAACCCTGGACTTCCACACGCGAGGCTGATGCTCTACCACTGAACCAACCAGCGAGGGCTTAACTTCTTTTATATACACCTACTTCGTGTATTGTAAAATAGGATGTACTTTAATTTGACAGGTATGTTGAATTTTAACAGCTTTTTCATTGTAAAAAATGTATTCTTATTGCAGGAGTGCAAGAAAAATGATCTCAAAAACAACACCAACAAATTTTTATACAGATATATCTACTGTTAAAATTAGGACATTTTTTCTATAATTTTTGTGTACCTCTTATATTTCTCTATGCATTTATACTCTGGTACATTGGGTGTGTTTACATCAGTGTGCATAGATGTGCATTGCACATGAGCATATCTCTCTGTGTTCACAGTGTCTGTCATTTGTGCATATCTGTGTTTGTATGCAAATGAATATATATTCATTCATTCAGGAAACATTTATAGTATTTCTATTATGTGCCAGGCACTCTGCTCGACACTGTTTGCCTATAGTAAATGAGACAGACTCACTTTTTGTCTTTATGAATACTACACTGTCATGGGGTGACAGAAAGAAAAAAATATACATAAATAAAATAATCATAAGTTTATCAAGCAGTGTATTTGGTAGTGGAATATCTTTGGTGTCAGTTATGATTTATTGTGGCGAGGTTCAGTATATCAGTTTCTCAGAAGGCAGAGCTGAGAAATCAGTCTCAGTTTTTCAGCAATGCGTGTTCCCAGTTATAAAACTACAAAAATTTAGAAGTTATGAAACAAAGACCCTGGGAGGTGTTAAGTGAGCAAAAGACCTAGCTTGTATGTGGTGACCAATGCTCAGATAAATTCTGATGTCCAAAACTTAGGAGCTGTATTAGTCTGGACTACTGCCACGGCACAAGAGAAAGTGCATGTTAGCAAAGGGGTCATTTTGTCTAAACAATTAGTAATAGTGATTATGCCCCTCAATTTCAAGAGCAAAGAAAAGTCTTCTGGTGTGGTCACCACAGCAGACCAGATTATCATTTATTTTTTAATTACCTCTGGTTTTCTCTAGTAAATTTTTTCCAAAAAGACAATGGCTTGCTCTCACCAGAGAGCTCATTAGTTAAAGCATGACACCCATACTTTAATGTCATAGGTGTGCTCCTAGGTGAAGGCACATACAGTAACAAATTGATGTTTCTGACTATCGGTCTGTCTTTTCTCCCCTTTATCCTGTCTCTAACATGAATAAATAAATAAAAGAAAAGATGACAATGGATTTTTTGTTGTTGTTCTTGCAGATTAAATTGCATAGAAGAATGAGTTATGTTTTTCAAAATCTCACCCCAAGAAGAAATAAATGGTAAGGTCTTAAAATACCATATTTCCCCATGTATAAGAAGCCTGCCTTTATTAGACAGGGGGCACAAAATTTGAGAAATTGATAACAAATGCCAATAAATGGAAAATGCATGTAAAAATACTACAACAACTTTATAAGATGCAAACAATTTTCTAACCCCACATTTTTCAAACAAGATGGGTCTTATACATGGGGAAATATGGTGTACACCCTTGAAAAGTCTCTGTGATTATTTTGTTTTTTTCTTTATTTTCTTTTACAGAAACAGGGAGTGAGTCAGAGACAGGTATAAGTAGGGACAGACAGAAAATATGGAGATTTTTTATTATGTGTTAAGTCACATATCAATCAACACTTTTTGGTTGTGATCCCTTACATGTTCATTGACTCCTGTCTCATATGTGACTTGACCAGGAGACTACAACTGATCGAGTGACCGATTGCTTGAGCCAGTGTCATTGGTCTTAAGCTGGTGAGCTTTGCTCAAATCATATGAGCCCATGGTCAAGCTGGCGCCCTTGGGATCTCAAACCTGGGTTCCCTGCATTCCAGTCAAATGGCCTATCCCCTATGCAATCGCCTGCTCAGGCTGTGAACATTTTTTCTTTTATTATCTCTGGATTTTATTTAATATCCTGGTTTTTAATATGGGTTGAAAGGCTGAGTATTTTAAGGTTTTCTTGTCCTAAAATATATTTATCACTACCTTTTTCCATAGGTTTCTTTTTGTAGTTTATATTTCCATTAATTTTAAGGTGTTTTACAACTTGAATTGTGATTTTGAGGGGGGGTTATCTAAGAATAAATTTACTTACCTTCAAAAAAAAATTTTAGTTAATTTCTATTACTGTTTACTATATTAAGTGTAATGACAACAAGAAACATGCTTTATATCATTTCTAAGGTTAGAGGTAGTTGAAACTTGCTTGAAAGAACATACAGGATTATCTGTTGTAAATGTTTTCCAAGTGCGCTTCCCTGCTGCCACCTCGTGTGCACCTTGGGAATAACAGCTCAGCTCCATTCACCTAAAAAAATGTATCAGTTGGGTTATCTATCAAGGTTGAATCCAAGGCTATCTAAAAAGAAACTTTTATAACTTGTAAATATAAGGAATTTCTAGTTAGCGCTTGCTCCTTCTTTCTACATTAATTGTAGTGAAAGCAAGAGATATACTTGGTATCATTTCAATCCTCTGAAGTTGGCTGGAACTTGCTCCATAGAACATACAATAATGGTCTCTGTTACATGTGCCTCTCTGCTGACACCTCGTGTGCATCTTGGGAATCACGCCTCATTACTGGTGAAAAGAAATATTTTGGTAGGCAGCGTTCTCTATAAACTTTGATTCTAATTTGCAGTTTCTTTAAATATTCTATGAATCCTTACTGGTTGTTTTCTGAAAATCTCTTGGTTCATCTTGTTTTTCTCTTTTCCTTCCAGCCATGATTTCATAAAGCCTTTGAAAGTGCCCATCATATACCAGGTACTGTGCTAAGAACTCATGTACGTGTTCTCAATGACTTCCATTTCTACGCTTTTTACTTCTGCATTTTTAACTTCTTTTTTTTCTGTATTTTTCTGAAGCTGGAAACAAGAGAGACAGTCAGACAGACTCCCGCATGCACCTGACTCAGGTCCACTAGGAATGCCCACCAGAGAGCGAAGCTCTGTCACCAGGGGCCGATGCTCTGCACCCCTGGGTCATATCCTTGTTGTGACCAAAGCCACTCTAGCACCTAGGGCAGAGGCCAAGGAGCCATCTCCAGCTCCCAGGTTATCTTTGCTCCAATGGTGACTCGGCTGCGGGAAGGGAAGAGACAGCCAGAGAGGAAAGAGAGGGGAAGGGGTGGAGAAGCAGATGAGTCTTCTCCTGTGTGCCCTGGTTGGGAATCGAACCCGGGATCTGCATGCAAGGATGACGCTCTACCACTGAGCCAACCAGCCAGGGCTTACCTTCTTTTATATACATCTACTTCGTGTATTGTAAAATAGGATGTGCTTTGATTTGAAAACAATGTTGAATTTTAACAGCTTTTGCATTACAAAAAAATGTATTCTTATTGCAGGAGTGCAAGAAAAAAGATCTCAAAAGCAATCACAACAAATTTTCATAAAGATATATCTACAGTTAATATTAGGACATTTTCTTTCCATATTCTTTGTGTACCTCTTATATTTCTCTATGTATATATACTCAGGTACATTGGGTATGCTTCTTCTGTGTGCATAGATGTTAATTGCACATGAGCATATCTCTCTGTGTCCACAGTGTCTGTCATTTGTGGATATCTGTGTATGTATGCAAATGACTATTTATTCATTCATTCAGGAAACATTAATTGTATTTCTATTATGTGCCAGGCACTGTGCTCAACATTGTTTGCCTATAGTGAATGAGTCAGACTCACTTTCTGTCTTTATGAATACTACACTGTCATGGCTTATACAGAAAAAAATATATACATGAATAAAATAATTGTAAGTTTAATGAGCACTGAATTTGGTAGTGCAATATCTTTGGTGTCATTTATGACTTATTATCGTAAGGTTCAGTATATCAGTTTCTCAGAAGGCAGATCTGAGACTTAAGTGTCGTATTTCAGCAATGCGTATTCTCAGATATAAAACTGAGAAAATATAGAAGTTTTGAAACAAAGACCCTGGGAGGTGTTCTGTGAGCAAAAGAACCTAGCTTGTATATGGTGACCAATGCTCAGATAAGTTCTGATGTCCAAGGCTGAGGAGGTCTCTCAGTCTGGACAGCTGCCATGGCACAAGAGAAAGTGCATGTTAGGAAAGGGGTCACTTTGTGCTAAAAAATTAGAAATAGTGATTATGCACCTGAATTTCAAGAGCAAAGAATAATCTTCTGGTGTTGTCACCACAGCAGAATAGATTATCATTTTATTTTATTTACCTCTGTTTTTTTTTCAGAATTTTTTTTTTCAAAAAAAAAAAGGCTTGCTCTCACCAGAGAGCTCAGTAGTGAAAGCATCACACCCATATGCTAATGTCATAGGTTTGCTCCTGGGTCAAGGCACATACAGAAACAGATTGATGTTTCTGACTATCTGTCTGTCTTTTTCCCTCTCTATCCTGCCTTTAACATGAATAAATAAATAAAAGAAAAAATGACAATGGCTTTTTTGTTGTTGTTTTTGCAGCTTAAATTGCATAGAAGAATGAATTATGTTTTTCAAAATCTCATCCCAAAGGGGAATAAATGGTAAAGTTGTAAAGTACCATATTTCCCCATGTATAAGAATCCTCCCTGTATAAGACGCACCTTAATTTTGGGTCACAAATTTTGAAAAAATGATAACAAATGTGAATAAATGGGAAATGCAAGTAAAAAAAATACTCAACCAGTGTATAAGGCACTCCTAGTTTTCTAACCCCACATTTTTCAAAAAGGATGAGTCTTATACATTGAGAAATATGGTATATACCCTCCAAATGTGTCTGTGAATATTTCTTTACCTTTGTTTTTTTAAGAGACAGGGAGAGAGTCAGAAAGAGGGATAGATAGGGACAGACAGACAAAAATGGAGAGAGTTTTTTATGTGCCAGGTCAGAGATCAATCATCTGTTTTTTGTTGTGACCCCTTATATGTTCATTGACTCCTGTCTCATATGTGCCTTGACCAGGGGGCTACAGCTGATCGAGTGACCGCTTCCTCGATCCAGCATCCTTGGGCTCAAGCTGGTGAGCTTTGCTCAAACCACATGAGCCCACGCTCAAGCTGGCGCCATTGGGATCTCAAACCTGCGTCCTTCGCATTCCAGTCAAATGCTCTAACCACTTTGACATTGCCTGCTCAGGCTGTGAAGATCATTTTCTTTTACATTCTCAGGATTTTATTTAGTATTCTGGTGTTTAGTATGGGTGGAAAAGCTGTGTATTTTAAGGTCTTCTTACCACAACTTTTTTCCATAGGTTTCCGTATGTAGTTTTTCTTTCCATTAATTTTAAAGTATTTTGCAACTTGAATTGTGATTTTGAGGTGGGTGTTATTTAGGAGTGAATTTCATTACCTTCAAAAAAGGGATTTTTAGTTAATTTCTATTACTGTTTACTATATTAAGTGTATGACAACAAGAAACATGCTTTATATCATTTCTAAGGTTAGGGGTTGTGGAAACTTGCTTTTAAGAACATACAGGATTAACTGTGGTAAATGTTTTCCAAGTGTGCTTCCCTGCTGCCACCTCGTGTGCACCTTCTGAATAACAGCTCAGATTAGTTTACCTGGAAAAATATATCAGTTGGGTGTTCTGCGTTTTCTATCAATGTTGAATCCAAGGCTATCTAATAGAAACATTTATAACTTGTAAATATAAGAAATTCTAGTTACTGCTTGCTACTTCTTTCAACGTTAATTGAAATGAAAGCAAGAGATATACATGTTATCATTTCTGTCCTCTGAATTTGGCTGGAACTTGCTCCATAGCACATACAATAATGGTCTCTGTTACATGTGCTTCTCTGTTGCCACCTAGTGTGCATCTTGAGAATCACACCTCAGTACAGGTCGAAAAGAATAATTTGGTAGAGAGCATTGTCTATAAACTTTGATTCCAATTTGCCTTTTCTGTAAAGATTTTATATATCCTTAGTGGTTTGTTTTCTGAAAATCTCTCGGTTCATCTTGTTTTTCAGCCATGCTTTCATAAAGCCTTAAAAAGTGCCCATCATATACCAGGCACTGTGCTAGGAACTCATGTTCCTGCACTCAATGAATTCCCAATCTACTCTTTTAACTTCTGTCTTTTGAACTTATTTATATAAATCTACGTCATGTATTGTAAAATAGAATGTGCTTTGATTTGACAAGTATGTTCAATTTAAAATGCTTCTTTATTATAAAAAATGTATTCTTATTGCAGAAGTGCAAGAAAAATGATCTCAAAACAACAACAACAACAAATTTTTATACAGATATATCTACTGTTAATATTAGGACATTTTCTTACCATATTCTTCATGTAATTATTATATTTCTCTATGTATATATACTCAGGAACATTGGATTTGTGTACATCTGTGTGCATAGATGTGCATTGCACTTGAGCATATCTTTCTGTGTTCACAGTGTCTGTCATATTTGGATATCTGTGTATGTATGAAAATGATTATTTATTCATTCATTAATTCAAGAAACACTTATTGTGTTTCTATTATGTGCCAGGCACTGTGCTCGAAACTCATTGCCTATAGTGAATGAGACAGACTCACTTTTTGTCTTTATGAATACTACACTGTCATTGGGTAAACAGAAAGAAAACAATATACATAAATAAAATAATGGTAAGTTTAACAAGCACTGAATTTGGTAGTGCAATATCTTTGGTGTCACTTATGATTTATTGTGGTGAGGATCAGTATATCAGTTTCTCAGAGAGCAGAGCTGAGACATAAGTCTCAGTTTTTCAGCAATGCATGTTCTCAGGTATAAAACTGAGAAAATATAGAAGCTATGAAACAAAGACCCTGGGAGGTGTTCTGTGAGCAAAAGAACTTAGCTTAGCTTGTATGTCATGACAAATTCTCAGATAAATTCTGATGTCCAAAATTAGGAGGTCTCTCAGTCTGGACTGCTGCCATGGCACAAGAGAAAGTGCATGTTAGGAAAGGGGTCATTGTGTGCTAAACAATTAGAAATAATGATTATGCCCCTGAATTTCAAAAGTAATGAAAAGTCTTCTGGTGCTGTCACCACAGCAGACTAGATTATCATTTTATTTTTTAATTACCTCTGGTTTTCTCTAGTAAATTTTTCCCCCAAAATACAATGTCTTTCTCTCACCACAGAGCTCAGTAGTTAAAGCATCACATCCATACACTAATGTCATAGGTTTGCTTTTGGGTCAAGGCACATACAGAAAAAGATAGATGTTTCTGAGTCTCTGTCTGTTGTTTTCACCCTTCATCTTGCCCCTAAAATGAATAAATGAATAAAAGAAAAATGAGAATGTCTTTTTTGTTGTTGTTTTTGCAGCTTAAATTGCATAAAAGAATGAGTTATGTTTTTCAAAATCTCATCCCAAGAGGAAATAAATGGTAAGGTTGTAAAGAACCATATTTCACCATGTATAAGAAGCCTCCCTGTATAAGAAGCACCTCAATTTTGGGGCACAAATTTTGAAAAAATGATAACAAATTTTAATAAATGGGAAATGCAAGTAAAAAATACTACAATCACTGTATAAGATGCACCCAGTTTTCTATCCCCACATTTTTCAAAAGAGATGAGTCTTATACATGGGAAATATGGTATACACTCTCCAAATGTCTCTGTGAACATTTCTTTTTTCTTTTTTTTTTTACAAAGATAGGGAGAGAACCAGAGTGAGGGATAAATAGGGACAGACAGAAAGAAATGGAGAAAGTTTTTATTATGTGCCAGGACACAGATCAATCATCAGTTTTTCTCTGTAACCCTTTACGTGATCATTGACTCCTGTCTCATATGTGCCTTGACTAGGGGGATACAGCTCATAGAGTGACTGCTTGCTCGAGGCAGCGACCTTGGACTCATGCTGGTGAGTTTTGCTCAAACCACATGAGCCCATGATCAAACTGGCACCATGGGATCTCAAACCTGGGTCCTCCACATTGCAGTAAAATACTCTAACCTGTGCGTCATCACCTGTTCAGGTTGTGAACATTTTTTTTTTTTTACTTCCTCTGAATTTTATTTATTATCGTGTTTCTCAGTATGGATGAAAAAGCTATGTATTTTAAGGTTTTCTTGCCCTAAAATATATTCATCACTACATTTTTTCATAGGTTTTCTTATGTAGTTTTTACTTCCATTATTTTTAAGGTATTTTGCAACTTGAATTGTGATTTCAAAAGAAGGGTTATTTAGGAGTGAATTTACTTACTTTAAAAAAAGGGATTTTAGTTAATTTCTATTACTGTTTAATATATTAAGTGTAATGATAACAGGAAACATGCTTTATATCATTTCTAACATTAGAGGTAGTTGAAACTTGCTTGAAAGAACATACAGGATTATCTGTGGTTAATGTTTTCCAAATGCGCTTCTCTGCTGCCACCTAGTGTGCACCTTGGGAATAAAAGCTCAGAGCAGTTCCCCTGGAAAAATACATCAGTTTTGTGTTGTGAATTATCTATCAATGTTGAAGCCAAAGCTAACTAAAAGAAACTATTATAACTTGTAAATATAAGGAATTTTTAGTTAGTGCTTGCTACTTCTTTCAACGTTCATTGTAGTGAAAGCAAGAGATATACTTGTTATCATTTCCACCCTCTGAAGTTGGCTGGAACTTGCTCCATAGCACATACAATAATGGTCTCTGTTACATGTGCTTCTTTGCTGCCACTTTGTGTGCATATTGGGAATCAGGCTTCAGTACAGGTACAAAGGAATATTTTGTTAGAGAGCATTCTCTATAAACGTTGATTAAAAATTGCCGTTCCTGTCAAGTTTTTGTGTACACTTAGTGGTTTGTTTTCTGAAACTCTCGGTTCATCTTGTTTTTCTACTTTCCTTCCAGCCATGCTTTAAAAAGCCTTTGAAAGTGCCCATCATATACCAGGCTGTTCTAGGAACTCATGTTCCTGCACTCAATGAGTTCCCATTCTACTCTTTTAAATTCTGTCTTTTTAACTTCTTTTATAAAAATCAACTTCGTGTATTGTAAAATAGGATGTGCTTTGATTTGACAAGTATGTTAAATTTTAACAGATTTCTCATTATGAAAAATGTATTCTTATTGCAGAAGTGCAAGAAAAATGATCTCAAAAACAACAACAAATTTTCATACAGATATATCTACTGTTAATATTAGGATATTTTCTTTCCATATTTTTTGTGTACATCATATATTTCTCCATGTATATATACTCTGGTATATTGGGTGTGTTTACATCTGTGTGCATAGATGTGCATTGCACATGAGCATATCTCTCTGTGTCCACAGTGTCTGTCATTGGTGCATATCTGTGTACATATGCAAATGAATATATATTCATTCATTCAGAAAACATTTATTGTATTTCTATTATGTGCCAGGCACTGTGCTGGACATTGTTTGTTTATATTGTATCAGAAAGACTCACTTTTTGTCTTTATGAATACTACACTGTCATGAGGTTACAGGAAGAAAAAATATACATAAATAAAATAAGCATAAGTTTATCAAGCACTGAATTTGGTAGTGCAATATCTTTGGTGTCAGTTATGATTATTGTGGCGAGGTTCTGTATATAATTTTCTCAGAAGGCAGAGTTGAAACATAAGTCTCGGGTTTTCAACAATGGTTATTCACAGATATAAAACTGAGAAAATATAGAAGTTATGAAACAAAGACCCTGGCAGGTGTTCTGTAAGCAAAAGAACCTAGCTTGTATGTGGTGACGAATGCTCAGATAAATTCTAATGTCCAAGGCTTAGGGGGTCTCTCAGTTTGGACTGCTGTCACAGCACATGAGAAAATGCATGTCAGAATAGAGGTACTTTGTGCTAAGGAATTAGAAATAGTGATTATGCACCTGAATTTAAAGAGCAAAGAAAAGTCTTCTTGTGTTGTCACCACTGCAGACTAGAAAATCATTTTATTTTTAATTACCTCTGGTTTTTTCTAGAAAATTGTTTCCCAAAAGACAATGGCTTGCTGTCACCAGAGAGCTCAGTAGTGAAAGCATCACACCCATATGCTAATGTCAAGGTTTGCTCCTGTGTCAAGGCACATGCAGAAACAAATTGATGTTTCTGACTATCTGTCTGTATTTCTCCTCCCTTTATCCTGCATCTAACATGAATAAATAAATTTAAAAAATGACAATGGCTTTTTTTGTTGTTGTTTTTGCAGCTTAAATTACATAGAAGATTGAATTATGTTTCTCAAAATTTCACCCCAAGAGGAAATAAATGGTAAGGTCTTAAAGTCCCATATTTTCCCATGTATAAGAAGCCTCCCTGTATAAGAAGCACCTTAATTTTGGGGCCCAAATTTTGAGAAAATTATAACAAATGCAAATAAATGGGAAATGCAAGTAAAAAATACTACAACCATTGTATAATATGCACGCAGTTTTCTAACCCAACAGTTTTCAAAAAAGATGAGATTTAAACATGGAGAAATATGGTATACACCCTCCAATTGAATCTGTGAACATTTCTTTTTTTCCTTTTTTTTTTTTTTGGAGACAGAGAGAGATTCAGATAAAAAAATAGATACGGACAGACAGACAAAAATGGAGAGAATTTTTATTATGTGCCAGGTCACAGATCAATCATCAGTTTTTCGTTGTGAGCCCTTACGTGTTCACTGACTCCTGTCTCATATGTGCCTTGACAAGGGGGCTACAGCTGAATGAGTGACCGCTAGCTCGAGCCAGCGACCATGAGCACAAGCTTCTGAGAGCTTTGCTCAAACCACATGAGCCCACGCTCAAGCTGGCGCCCTTGGGATCTCAAGCCTGGGTCCTCCGCATTCCAGTCAAATGTTCTAACCACTGCGCGATCACCTGCTGAGTCTGTGAACATTTTTTTCTTTTACTTTCTCTGCATTTTATTTAGTATCCTGGTTTTTAATATAGGTAGAAAGGTTGTGTATATTAAGGTTTTCTTGCCATAAAATATATTCATCACTACATTTTTTCAATAGGATTCCTTATGTAGTTTTTATTTCCAAAAATTTTAAGATATTTTGCAACTTGAATTGTGATTTTTAGGGGGGGGGTCATTTAGGAATAATTTCCTTACCATCAAGAAAGGGAATTTTAGTTAATTTCTATTACTGTTTACTATATTGAGTGTAATGACAACAAGAAATATGCTTTATATCATTTCTAAGGTTAGAGGTAGTAGAAACTTGCTTGAAAGAACATTCAGGATTATCTGTGGTAAATGTTTTCCAAGTGTGCTTCCCTGCATCCACGTCATGTGCACCTTTGGAATAACAGCTCAGATCAGTTCACCAGGAAAAATACATCTGTTGGGTGTTGTGCGTTATCTATCAATGTTGAAACTAAGGTTATCTAAAAGAAAATTTTATAACTTGTAAATATAAATAAATTTTAGTTACTGCTTGCTACTTCTCTCAACGTTAATTGCAGTGAAAGCAAGAGATATACTTGATATCATTTCAATCCTCTGCAGTTGGCTGGAACTTGCTCTATAGCACATACAATAATGGTCTCTGTTACATGTGCTTCTCTGCTGTCACCTCGTGTGCATCTTGGGAATCACGCCTCATTACTGGTGTAAAGGAATATTTTGGTAGACAGCGTTGTCTATAAACTTGGATTCTAATTTGAAGTTTCTGTAAAGATTTTATGTATCCTTAGTGGTTTGTTTTCTGAAAATCTCTCGGTTCATCTTGTTTTTTCTTTTCCTTCCAGTCATGCTTTCAGAAATCCTTTGAAAGTGCCCATCATATACTAGGCACTGTGCTAGAAACTCATGTACATTCACTCAATGACTTCCATTTCTACGCTTTTAACTTCTGTATTTTTAACTTATTTTTTTTCTGTATTTTTCTGATGCTGGAAACTAGAGAGACAGTCAGACAGACTCCCGCATGCGCCTGACCGGGATCCACTTGGCACGCCTACCAGGGGGCGATGTTCTGCCCACCAGGGGCCAATGCTCTGCAACCCCGGGTCATAGAACTTTTGAGACCAGAGCTACTCATGCGCCTGGGGCAGAACCAAGGAGCCATCTCCAGCGCCCGGGTTATTTTTGCATTAATGGATACTCTGTAGTGGGAGGGTAAGGGAGAGACAGAGAGGAAGGAGAGAGGGAGAGGTGCAGAAGCATGTGGTCCCTTCTCCTGGGTGCTGTGACTAAGAATCAAACCCGGGACATATGCACATGAGGCCAACACTCTAGCACTGTGCCAACCAGCCAGGGCTTAACTTCTTTTATATACATCTACTTCATGTATTGTAAAATAAAATGTGCTTCGATTTGAAAAGTATGTTAAATTTTAACATCTTTTTTATTTAAAAAAAATGTATTCTTATTGCAGAATTGCAAGAAAAATTATCTCCAAAACAACAACAAACTTTAATACAGATATATCAACTGTTAATATTATCACATTTTCTTTTCCTGTTCTTTGAGTACTTTTTATATTTCTCTATGTATATATATTCAGGCACATTGGGTTTGTATACATCTGTGTGCATAGATGTGCATTGCACATGAGCATATCTCTCTGTGTCCACAGTGTCTGTCATTTGTGGATATCTGTGTACATATGCAAATGATTATTTATTCATTCATTCATTCAAGAAACACTTATTGTATTTCTATTATGTGCCAGGCACTCTCCTCAACACTGGCTGTCTATAGTGAATGAGACAGACTAACTTCTGTCTTTATGAATACTACACTGTCATGGGGTAGACAGAAAGAAAAAATATATACATAAATAAAAAAAATCATAAGTTTAAGAAGCACTGAATTTGATAGTGCAATATTTTTTATGTCAGTTATGATTTATTGTGGCAAGGTTCAGTATATCAGTTCCTCAGAAGGCAGAGCTGAGACATAAGTCTCAGTTTTTCAGCAATGCGTGTTCTCAGGTATAAAAATGAGAAAATCTAGAAGTTATGAAACAAAGAACCTGGGAGGTGTTCTGTGAGAAATAGATCCTAACTTTTATGTGGTGGCCAAAGCTCAGATAAATTCTGATGTCCAAAGCATAGGAGGTCTCTCAGTCTGGACTACTGCCAAGGCACAAGAGAAAGTGCATGTTAGGAAAGGGGTCACTTTGTGCTAAGCAAATAGAAATAGTGATTATGCCCCTGAAATTCAAGAGTAAAGAGAATTCTTCAGGTGCTCTCACCACAGCAGATTAGATTATCATTTTATTTTTTAATTACCTCTGGTTTTCTCTAGTAAATTTTTCCTTCAAAATACAATGGCTTCCTCTCACTAGAGTGCTCAGTATTTAAAGCATCACACCCGTACACTAGCATCATAGGTTTGCTCCTGGGTCAAGGCATATACAGAAACAGATTGATGTTTCTGACTCTCTGTCTGTCTTTTCCCCCCTTTATCTTGCCTCTAAAATAAATAAATAAATAAAATAAAAAATGACAATAGCTTTTTTGTTGTTGTTTTTGCAGCTTAAATTGCATAGAAGAATGAATTATGTTTTTTAAATTCTCAGGCCAAGTGGAAATAAATGGTAACGTTGTAAAGTACCATATTTCCCCATGTATAAGAAGCCTCCCTGTATAAGACGCACCTCAATTTTGTGGTACAAATTTTGAGAAAATGATAAGAAATGTGAATAAATGGGAAATGCAAGTAAAAAATACTACAACCACTGTATAACATGCATGAACCTGGTCTTTTATCTCCACATTTTTCAAAAAAGATGAGTCTTATACATGGAGAAATATGGTATACACCCTCCAATTGACTCTGTGAACATTTATTTTTTTCCTTTTTTTTTTTTTCTGAGACAGAGAGAGAGTCATATAGAGAAATAGATAGGGACAGAAGACAAAAATGGAGAGAATTTTTATTATGTGCCAGGCCACAGATCAATCATCAGTTTTTTGTTGTGACCCCTTACATGTTCATTGACTCCTGTCTCATATGTGACTTGACCAGGGGGCTACAACTCTTCGAGTGAACGATTGCTTGAGCCAGTGACCATGGGCTTAATCTGGTGAACTTTGCTCAAATCATATGAGCCCATGGTCAAGCTGGCACCCTTTGGATCTCAAACCTGGGTTCCCAGCATTCCAGTCGAATGCTCTAACCACTGGCCATCGCCTGCTCAGGCTGTGAATATTTTTTTCTTTTACTATCTCTGGATTTTATTTAGTATCCTGGTTCTTAATATGGATGGAAAGCCTGAGTATTTTAATGTTTTCTTGCCCTAAAATATACTAATCACTATCTTTTTACATACGGTTCCTTTTGTAGTTTATATTTTCATTAATTTCAAGTGTTTTACTACTTGAATTATAATTTTGAGGGGGGGTGTTATCTAGGAGTGAATTTCCATACCTATAAAAAAGGGATTTTTAGTTATTTTCTATTACTGTTTACTATATTAAGTGTAATGACAACAAGAAACATGCTTTATATCATTTCTAAGGTTAGGGGAGGTGGAAACTTGCTTGAAAGAACATACAGGATTATCTGTGGTAAATGTTTTCCAAGTGCACTTCCCTGCTACCACCTCGTGTGCACCTTGGGAATAACAGCTCAGATCAGTTCACCTAGAAAAATAAATCAGTTGGCAGTTGTGTGTTATCTATCAATGTTGAATCCCAGTCTATCTAAAAGAAACTTTTAAAACTTGTAAATATAAAAAAAAAATTTCTAGTTAGTGCTTGCTACTTCTTTCAACGTTAATTGCAGTGAAAGCAAGAGATATACTTGTTATCATTTCAATCCTCTGAAGTTGGCTGGAACTTGCTCTATAGCACATACAATAATGGTCTCTGCTACATGTGCTTCTCTGCTGTCACCTCGTGTGCATCTTGGGAATCATGCCTCATTACTGGTGTAAAGGAATATTTTGGTAGACAGTGTTGTCTATAAACTTTGATTCTAATTTGCAGTTTCTGTAAAGATTTTTATGTATCCTTAGTGGTTTGTTTTCTGAAAATCTCTCGGTTCATCTTGTTTTTTTCTTTTCCTTCCAGTAATGCTTTCAGAAATCCTTTGAAAGTGCCCATCATATACTAGGCACTGTGCTAGAAACTCATGTACATTCACTCAATGACTTCCATTTCTACGCTTTTAACTTCTGTATTTTTAACTTCTTTTTTTCCTGTATTTTTCTGAAGCTGGAAACTAGAGAGACAGTCAGACAGACTCCCGCATGCGCCCGACCGGGATCCACTTGGCACGCCTACCAGGGGGCGATGTTCTGCCCACCAGGGGCCGATGCTCTGCAACCCCAGGTCATAGATCTTTTGTGACCAGAGCCACTCTTGCGCCTGGGGCAGAACCAAGGAGCCATCTCCAGCGCCCGGGTTATCTTTGCTTTAATGGAGCCACTGCTGCGGGAGGATAAGGGAGAGACAAGGAGGAAGGAGAAAGTAAGAGGTGCAGAAGCAGGGGGACGCTTCTCCTTTTTGCTGTGGCTGGGAATCAAACCCGGGACTTTTGCACATGAGGCTGACACTGTAGCACTGTGCCAACCAGCCACGGCTTAACTTCTTTTATATACATCTACTTTGGTTATTGTAAAAGAGGATTTGCTTTGATTTGAAAAGTATGTTAAATTTTAACAATTTTTTTATTATAAAAAAAGTATTCTTATCGCAGAATTGCAAGAAAAATGATCTCTAAAATAACAACAACAAATTTTCATACAGATATATCAACTGTTAATATTATGACATTTTTTTTCTATTCTTTGTGTACTTTTTATATTTCTCTATGTATATATATTCAGGTACATTGGGTTTGTGTACATATGTGTTCATAGGTGTGCATTGCACATGAGCATATCTCTCTGTGTCCACAGTGTTTGTTATTTGTGGATATCTGTGTACGTATGCAAATGATTATTCATTCATTCATTCATTCATTCAAGAAACACTTATTGTATTTCTATTATGTGCCAGGCATTCTCCTCAACCCTGGCTGTCTATACTGAATGAGACAGACAGTCTTTCTCTCCTTATGAATACTACACTGTCATGGGGTAGACAGAAAGAAAATAAATATACAGAAATAAAAAAATCTTAAGTATAAGAATCACTGAATTTGGTAGTGCAATATTTTTGGTGTCAGTTATGATTTATTGTGGCGAGGTTCATTATATCAGTTCCTCAGAAAGCAGAGCTGAGACATAAGTCTCAGTTTTTCTGTAATGTGTGTTCTCAGGTATAAAAATGAGAAAATATAGAAGTTATGAAACAAAGAACCTGGGAGGTGTTCTGTGAGAAATAGATCCTAACTTTTATGTGGTGGCCAATGCTCAGATAAATTCTGATGTCCAAAGCATAGGAGGTCTCTCAGTCTGGACTACTGCCAAGGCAGAAGAGAAAGTGCATGTTAGGAAAGGGGTCCCTTTGTGCTAAGCAAATAGAAATAGTGATTATGCCCCTGAAATTCAAGAGTAAAGAGAATTCTTCAGGTGCTCTCACCACAGCAGATTAGATTATCATTTTATTTTTTAATTACCTCTGGTTTTCTCTAGTAAAATTTTTCCCAAAAATACAATGGCTTGCTCTCACCAGAGAGCTCAGTAGTTAAAGCATCACACCCGTATGCTTGCATCATAGGTTTGCTTCTGGGTCAAGGCATATACAGAAACAGATTGATGTTTCTGACTCTCTGTCTGTCTTTTTCACCCTTTATCTTGCCTCTAAAATAAATAAATAAATAAAATAAAAAATGACAATGGCTTTTTTGTTGTTGTTTTTGCAGCTTAAATTGCATAGAAGAATAAATTATGTTTTTCAAAATCTCAGCCCAAGAGGAAATAAATGGTAAGGTTGTAAAGTATCATATTTCCCCATGTGTAAGAAGCCTCCCTGTATAAGATGCACCTTAATTTTGGCGAACAGATTTTGAGAAAATGATAAGAACTGCGAATAAATGGGAAATGCAAGTAAAAAATACTACAACCACTGTATAAAATGCATGCAGTTTTCTAACCCAACATTTTGCAAAAAAGATGAGTCTTATACATGGAGAAATATGGTATACACCCTCCAATTGACTCTGTGAACATTTATTTTATTCCTTTTTTTTTTCAGAGACAGAGAGAGAGTCATATAGAGAAATAGATAGGGACAGAAGACAAAAATGGAGAGAATTTTTATTATGTGCCAGGTCACAGATCAATCATCAGTTTTTTGTTGTGACCCCTTACATGTTCATTGACTCCTGTCTCATATGTGACTTGACCAGGGGGCTACAACTCTTCGAGTGACCGATTGCTTTATCCTGTGACCATGGTCTTAATCTGGTGAACTTTGCTCAAATCATATGAGCCCATGGTCAAGCTGGCGCCCTTTGGATCTCAAACCTGGGTTCCCAGCATTCCAGTCAAATGCTCTAACCACTGGCCATCGCCTGCTCAGGCTGTGAATATTTTTTTCTTTTACTATCTCTGGATTTTATTTAGTATCCTGGTTCTTAATATGGATGGAAAGGCTGAGTATTTTAATGTTTTCTTGCCCTAAAATATACTAATCACTACCTTTTTACATATGGTTCCTTTTTTAGTTTATATTTTCATTAATTTAATGTGTTTTACAATTTGAATTATGATTTTGAGGGGGGGTGTTATCTAGGAGTGAATTTCCATACCTTTGAAAATGTGATTTTTAGTTATTTTCTATTACTGTTTACTATATTAAGTGTAATGACAACAAGAAACATGCTTTATATCATTTCTAAGGTTAGGGAAGGTTGAAACTTGCTTGAAAGTACATACAGGATATCTGTGGTAAATGTTTTCCAAGTGCACTTCCCTTCTACCACCTCGTGTGTACCTTGGGAATAAAGCTCAGATCAGTTCACCTAGAAAAATAAATCAGTTGGCAGTTGTGCATTATCTATCAATGTTGAATCCAAGTCTATCTAAAAGAAACTTTTAAAACTTGTAAATATAAAAAAATTTCTAGTTAGTGCTTGCTACTTCTTTCAACATTAATTGCAGTGAACGCAAGAGATATACTTGTTATCATTTCAATCCTCTTCAGTTGGCTGGAACTTGCTCTATAGCACATACAATAATGGTCTCTGTTACATGTGCTTCTCTGCTGTCACCTCATGTTCATTTTGAAAATCACACCTCAGTACAGTTCCAAAGGAATAGTTTGGTAGACAGCATTGTCTATAAACTTTTATTCCAATTTGCCTTTTCTGTAAAGATTTTATATATCCTTAGTGGTTTGTTTTCTGAAAATCTCTCGGTTCATCTTGTTTTTCTCTTTCCTTCCAGCCATACTTTCATAAAGCCTTTCAAAGTGCCCATCATATACCAGGCACTGTGCTAAGAACTCATGTCTCTGCACTCAATGTCTTCCATTTCTATGCTTTAATCTTCTCTTTTAACTTCTTTTTTTTGTATTTTTCTGAAGCTAGAAACAGGGAGAGACAGTCAGACAGACTCCCACATGTGCCCGACAGAGATCCACTCGGTAAGCTCAACAAGGGCTATGCTCTGCCCACTAGGGGTCGATTCTCTGCACCCCCCGGTAATAGCCTTGTTGCGACCAGAGTGACTCTAGCGACTCGGGCAGAAGCCAAGGAGTCACCCTTAGTGCCCCAGCCATCTTTGTACCAATGATGCCTTTGCTGTGGGAGTGGTAGAGAGAGACAGAGAGGAAGGAGAGGAGGAGGGGTGGAGAAGCACATGGGCGCTTCTCATTTGTTCCTTGGCCAGGAATCAAACCCGGGACTTCCACACGCGAGGCCAAAGCTCAAACACTAAGCCATTCAGCCAGGGCTTAACTTCTTTTAAATGTATCTACTTTGTGTATTGTAAAATAGGATGTGCTTTGATTTGACAAGTATGTTGAATTTTAATTACTTTTTCATTATATAAAAAGTATTCTTATTGCAGTAGTGCACGAAAAATGATCTAAAAAACAAACACAACATATTTTCATACAGATATGTCTACAGTTAATATTAGAACACTTTCTTTCCATATTCTTTGTTTACCTATTTTATTTCTCTATGTGTATATACTCAGGTACACCGGGTGTGTGTACATCTGTGTGCATAGATGTGCATTGCACATGATCGTATCTCTCTGTGTCCACAGTGTCTGTTATTTTTGGATATCTGTGTATGTATGCAAATGACTATATATTCATTCATTCAGAAACATTTATTGTATTTCTATTATGTGTGGCACTGTGCTCGACATTGGTTGCCTATAGTGAATGACTCAGACTCACTTTCTGTCTTTATAAATACTACACTGTCATGGCATAGAAAGAAAAAATATATATACATTAGTAAAATAATCATAAGTTTAAGAAGCACTGAATTTGGTAGTGCAATAGTTTTTGGTGTCAGTTATGTTGTATTGTGGCGAGGTTCAGTATATCAGTTCCTCAGAAGGCAGAGCTGAGACATAAGTCTCAGTTTTTCAGCAATGCATGTTCTCAGATATAAAACTGAGAAAATATAGAAGTTATGAAACAAAGACCCTGGGATGTGTTCTGTGAGCAAAAGAACACAGCTTGTATGTGGTGACCAATGCTCAGATAAATTCTGATGTCCAAGGCTTAGGAGGTCTCTCAGTCTGGGCTGCTGCCATGGCACAAGAGAAAGTGCATGTTAGTAAAGGGGTCACTTTGTGCTAAAGAATTAGAAATAGTGAATTAGAAATTATGTACCTGAATTTAAACAGCAAAGACATTTTCTTCTGGTGTTGTCACCACAGAAGACTAGATAATCATTTTATTTTTAATTACCTCTGATTTTCTCTAGAAAGTTTTTCCACAAAAGACAAAAACTTGCTCTCACCAGAGAGCTCATTAGTGAAAGCATTACACCCATATGCGAATGTCATAGGTTTGCTCCTGGGTCAAGGCACATACAGTAACAGATTGATGTTTCTGACTATCTGTCTGTATTTTCCCCACTTTATCCTGAATCTAACATGAATAAATAAATAAAATAAAAAATGACAACTGCTTTTTTGTTCTTGTTTTTGCAGTTTAAATTGCATAGAATAATGAATTATATTTTTCAAAATCTCACCCCAGAGGAAATAAATGGTAAGGTCTTAAAGTCCAATATTTCCCCATGTATAAGAAGCCTCCTTGTATAAGATGCACCTTAATTTTGGAGCACAAATTTTGAGAAAATGATAAGAAATGCGAATAAATGGGAAATGCAAGTAAAAAATACTACAACCACTGTATAAGATGCACCCAGTTTTCTAACCCCACATTTTTCAAAAAAGATGAGTCTCATACATGGGGAAATATGGTATACACCCTCCAAATTTCTCTGTGAACATTTGTTTTTTTCCTTTTTTTTTTTTTTTTTTACAGAGACAGGGAGAGAGTCAGAGAGAGAGAGATAGGGACAGACAGACAGAAACGGGCAGAGTTTTTCTTTTTATAATAATTTTATTTTTTTCATGGGGTAACATCAATAAATCAGGATACATATATTCAAAGAGAACAAGTCCAGGTTATCTTGTCATTCAATTATGTTGCATACACATCACCCACATTCAGATTGTCCTCTTTCACCTTCTATCTTGTTTTCTTTGTGCCCCTCCCCCTCCCACTTTCTCTCTCCCATTTCCCCCTCCCCCCTGTAACCACCACACTCTTATCAATGTCTCTTAGTTTCACTTTTATGTCCCACCTACCTATGGAATGATGCAGTTCCTGTTTTTTTTCTGATTTACATATTTCGCTTCGTATCATGTTATCAAGATCCCACCATTTTGCTGTAAATGTTCCGATGTCATCATTTCTTATGGCTGAGTAGTATTCCATAGTGTATATGTGTCACATCTTCTTTATCCAGTCATCTGTTGATGGGCTTTTTGGTTGTTTCCATGTCCTGCCCACTGTGAACAATGCTGCAATGAACATGGGGCTGCATGTGTCTTTACGTATCCATGTTTCTGAGTTTTTGTGGTTTATACCTAGTAGAGGGATTGCTGGGTCATAAGGTAGTTCTATTTTCAGTTTTTTGAGGAACCACCATACTTTCTTCCATAATGGTTGTATACTTCACATTCCCACCAACAGTGTATGAGGGTTCCTTTTTCTCCACAGCTTCTCCAATATTTGCTATTACCTGTCTTGCTAATAATAGCTAATCGAACAGGTGTGAGGTGGTATCTCATTGCAGTTTTGATTTGCATTTCTCTAATAGCTAAAGAAGATGAGCATCTTTTCATATATCTGTTGGCCATTTGTATTTCTTCCTGGGAGAAGTGTCTGTTCATATCCTCTTCCCATTTTTATTGGATTGTTTGTTTGTTTGTTGTTGAGTTTTATGAGTTCTTTGTATATTTTGGATATTAGGCCCTTATCTGAGCTGTTGTTTGAAAATATCATTTCCCATTTAGTTGGCTTTCTGTTTATTTTGTTATCAGTTTCTCTTGCTGAGCAAAAACTTCTTAGTCTGATGTAGTCTCATTCATTAATTTTTGCCTTCACTTCTCTTGCCTGTGGAGTCAAATTCATAAAATTCTCTTTAAAACCCAGGTCCATGAGTTGAGTACCTATGTTTTCTTTTATGAACTTAATTGTTTCAAGTCTTATGTTTAGATCTTTGATCCATTTTGAGTTAATTTTTGTACAGGGGGACAAACTGTAGTCTAGTTTCATTCTTTTGCATGTGGCTATCCAGTTTTAGAAATGGACAGAGTTTTAATTATGGGCCATGTCACAGATCAATCATCAGTTTTTCGTTGTGAGCCCTTACGTGTTCACTGACTCCTGTCTCACATGTGCCTTGACAAGGGGGGCTACAGGTGAATGAGTGACCGCTAGCTCTTGCCAGCGACCTTGGGCACAAGCTGCTGAGAGCTTTGCTCAAACCACATGAGCTCATGCTCCAGCTGGCGCCCTTGGTATCTCAAGCCTGTGTACTCCGCATTCCAGTCAAATGTTCTAACCACTGCGCAATCCCCTGCTCAGTCTGTGAACATTTTTTTTTTACTTTCTCTGCCTTTTATTTAGTATCCTAGTTTTTAATATAGGTAGAAAGGTTGTGTATATTAAATTTTTCTTGCCATAAAATATATTAATCACTACATTTTTTCAATAGGATTTTTTATGTAGTTTTTATTTCCAAAAATTTTGAGATATATTGCAACTTGAATTGTGATTTTTAGGGGGTGGGTCATTTAGGAATAATTTCCTTACTGTCAAAAAAGGGAATTTTAGTTAATTAATTTCTATTACTGTTTACTATATTGAGTGTAATGACAACAAGAAACATGCTTTATATCATTTCTAAGGTTAGAGGTAGTGGAAACTTGCTTGAAAGAACATACAGGATTTTCTGTGGTAAATGTTTTCCAAGTGCATTTCCCTGCCTCTGCTTCATGTGCACCTTTGGAATAACAGCTCAGATCAGTTCACCAGGAAAAAAAAATCTGTTTGGTGTTGTGCGTTATCTATCAATGTTGAATCCAAGTCTATCTAAAAGAAACTTTTAAAACTTGTAAATATAAATAAATTTTAGTTACTGCTTGCTACTTCTTTCAATGTTAATTGTAGTGAAAGCAAGAGATATACTTAATATCATTTCAATACTCTGAAGTTGGCTGGAACTTGCTCCATAGCACATACAATAATGGTCTTTGTTACAATGCTTCTCTGCTGACACCTCGTGTGCTTCTTGGGAATCAGGCCTCATTACTGGTGTAAAGGCATATTTTGGTAGACAGCATTGTCTATAAACTTGGATTCTAATTTGAAGTTGCTGTAAAGATTTTATGTATCCTTAGTGGTTTGTTTTCTGAAAATCTCTCGGTTCATGTTGTTTTTCTCTTTTCCTTCCAGTAATGCTTTCAGAAATCCTTTGAAAGTGCCCATCATATACTAGGCACTGTGCTAGAAACTCATACATTCACTCAATGACTTCCATTTCTACGCTTTTAACTTTTGTCTTTTTAAATTCTTTTTTTTCTGTATTTTTCTGAAGCTGGAAACTAGACAGACAGTCAGACAGACTCCAGCATGTGCCCGAATGAGACCAGGGGGCAATGATCTGCCCTCCAGGGGCCGATGCTCTGCAACCCCAGGGCATAGACCTTTTGCGACCAGAGCCACTCTTGCACCTGGGGCAGAACCAAGGAGCCATCTCCAGCGCCCGGGTTATCTTTCCTTTAAGGAGCCTCTACTGAGGGAGGATAAGGGAGAGACAAGGAGGAAGGAGAAAGGGAGAGGTGCAGAAGCAGGTGGTCACTTCTTCTGTGTGCTGTGGCTGGGAATCAAACCCGGGACTTTTGCACACGAGGCCGACACTGTAGCACTGTGCCAACCAGCCATGGCTTAACTTCTTTTATATACATCTACTTCGTGTATTGTAAAATAGGATGTGCTTTGATTTGAAAAGTATGTTAAATTTTAACATCTTTTTATTATAAAAAATGTATTCTTATTGCAGAATTGCAAGAAACATGATCTCTAAAACAACAACAACAAACTTTCATACAGATATATCAATGTTAATATTATGACATTTTCTTTTCCTATTCTTTGTGTACTTTTTATATTTATCTATCTATATATATTCAGGTACATTGGATTTGTGTACATCTGTGTGCATAGGTGTGCATTGCACATGAGCATATCTCTCTGTGTCCACAGTGTCTGTCATTTGTGGATATCTGTGTACATATACAAATGATTATTTATTCATTCATTCATTCATTCAAGAAACACTTATTGTATTTCTATTATGTGCCAGGCACTCTCCTCAACACTGGCTGTCTACAGTGAATGAGACTGACTAACTTTCTGTCTTTATGAATACTACACTGTCATGGGGTAGACAGAAAGAAAAAAATATATACATAAATAAAAAAATCGTAAGTTTAAGAAGCACTGAATTTGGTAGTGCAATATTTTTGGTGTCAGTTATGATTTATTGTGGCGAGGTTCAGTATATCAGTTCCTCAGAAGGCAGAGCTGAGACATAAGTCTCAGTTTTTCAGCAATGCGTGTTCTCAGGTATAAAAATGAGAAAATCTAGAAGTTATGAAACAAAGACCCTGGGAGGTGTTCTGTGGGAAATAGATCCTAACTTTTATGTGGTGGCCAATGCTCAGATAAATTCTGATGTCCAAAGCATAGGAGGTCTCTCAGTCTGGACTACTGCCAAGGCAGAAGAGAAAGTGCATGTCTGGAAGGGGTCCCTTTGTGCTAAGCAAATAGAATAGTGATTATGCCCCTGAAATTCAAGAGTAAATATAATTCTTCAGGTACTGTCACCACAGCAGATTAGATTATCATTTTATTTTTTAATTACCTCTGGTTTTCTCTAGTAAATTTTTCCTTCAAAAAACAATGGCTTGCTCTCACCAGAGAGCTCAGTAGTTAAAGCATCACACCTGTACGCTAACATCATAGGTTTGCTCCTGGGTCAAGGCATATACAGAAACAGATTGATGTTTCTGACTCTCTGTCTGTCTTTTTCACCCTTTATGTTGCCTCTAAAATAAATAAATAAATAAAATCAAAAATGACAATGGCTTTTTTGTTGTTGTTTGTGCAGCTTAAATTGCATAGAAGAATGAATTATGTTTTTTAAAATCTCAGCCCAAGAGAAAATAAATGGTAATGTTGTAAAATACCATATTTCCCCATGTGTAAGAATCCTTCCTGTATAAGACACACTTAATATTGGGGCACAAATTGTGAGAAAATAACAAATTTCAGCAAACGGGAAATGCAGGTAAAAAATACTACAACCACTGTATAAGAAGCACCCAGTTTTCTAACTCCACATTTTTCAAATGTTATGAGTCTTATACATGGGGAAATATGGTATACACTCTCCAAATGTCTCTGTGAATATTTATTTTTCTTTTTTTTTTACAAAAACAGGGAGAGAGTCAGAGAGAAGGGACAGACAGACTGAAATGGAGAATGTCTTTATTATGTGCCAGGGCACAGATCAATCATCAATTTTCCTTTGTGACCCCTTATGTGATCATTGACTCCTGTCTCATATGTGAGTTGACAAGGGGGCTACAGCTGATCAAGTGACCACTTGCTCGAGCCAGGGACCTTGGACCAATGCTGGTGAACTTTGCTCAAACCCCAGGAGCACATTCTCAAGCTGGTGCCCTTGGGATCACAAACCTGGGTCCTGCGCATTCCAGTTAAATGCTCTAACCCCTGCGTCATTGCCTGTTCAGGTTGTCAACATTTTTTTTTTTTACTTTTTCTGAATTTTATTTAGTATCGTGTTTCTCAGTATGGGTGGAAAAGCTCTGTATTTTAAGGTTTTCTTGCCCTAAAATATATTCATCACTATATTTTTACGTAGGTTTTTTTATATATTTTTTTTCCATTAATTTTAAGGTATTTTGCAACTTGAATTATGATTTTAAGGGGAGGGTTATTTAGGAGTGAATTTCCTGACCTTCAGAAAAGGAATTTTTCATTAATTTCTATTACTATTTACTATATTATGTGTAATGACAACAGGAAACATGCTTTATATCATTTCTAATGTTAGAGGTAGTTGAAACTTGCTTGAAAGAACGTAAAGAATTATCTGTGGTAAAAGTTTTCCAAGTGCGTTTCCTTGCTGCCACCTCATGTGCACATTGGGAATAACAGCTCAGATCAGTTCACCTGGAAAAATACATCAGTTGTGTGTTGTGAATTATCTATCAATGTTGAAGGCAAGGCTAACTAAAGTAAACTATTATAACTTGTAAATATAAGGAATTACTAGTTACTGCTTGCTCCTTCTTTCAACGTTCATTGTAGTGAAAGCAAGAGATACACTCATTATCATTTCCATCCTATGAAGTTGGCTGGAACTTGCTCCATAGCACATACAATAACGGTCTCTGTTACATGTGCTTCCCTGCTGATATCTCGTGTGCATCTTGGGAATCATGCCTCAGTACAGTTCCAAAGGAATATTTTGTTAGAGAGCATTCTCTATAAACATTGATTCCAATTTGCCATTTCTGTCAAGTTTTTGTGTATTTTTAATGGTTTGTTTTCTGAAAATCTCTCGGTTCATCTTGTTTTTCTTTTTTCCTTCCAGCCATGCTTTCATAAAGCCTTTGAAAGTGCCCATCATATACCAGGCAGGGTTCTAGGAACTCATGTCCCTGCACTCAATGACTTACCATTCTACTCTTTTAAAATTTGTCTTTTGAACTTCTTTTATATAAATCAACTTCATGTACTATAAATTAGGTCGTGGTTTGATTTGACAAGTATATTGAATTTTAACAGATTTTTATTTTAAAAAATGTATTCTTATTGCAGAAGTCAAGAAAAATGATTTCAAAAGCAACAACAACAAATTTTCATACAGAGATACCTACTGTTAATATTAAGACATTTTTTTCCATATTCTTTGTGTACATATTATATTTCTATATGTATATATACTCAGCTATATTGGGTGTGGGTACATCTGTGTGCATAGATGTGCATTGCACATGAGCATATCTCTCTGTGTTTATAGTGTCTGTCATTTGTGGATATCTGTGTACATATGCAAATAATTATTTATTAATTCATTTGAGAAACTTATTGTATTTCAATTATGTGCAGGCACTGTGCTCGATACTTGTTGCCTATAGTGAATGAGACAGAGTCACTTTCTGTCTTTATGAATACTAAACTGTTATGGGGTAGACAGAACGAAAAAAATATACATAAATAAAATAATCATAAGTTTAACAAGCACTGAATTTTATACTGAAATATTTTTGGTGTCAGTTATGATTTATTGTGGTGAGGTTCAGTATATCAGTTTCTCAGAAGGCTGAGCTGAGACATAAGTCTCAGTTTTTCAGCAATGCATGTTCACAGATGTAAAACTGAGAAAATATAGAAGTTATGAAACTAACACCCTGGGAGGTGTTCTGTGAGCAAAAGAACCCAGCTTGTATGTGGTGACCAATGCTCAGATAAATTCTCTTGTCCAAGGCTTAGGGGGTCTCTCAGTCTTGACTGCTGCCACGGCACAAGAGAAAGTGCATGTTAGAAAAGGGGTCACATTGTGCTAAAGAATTAGAAATAGTGATTATGCACCTGAATTTAAAGAGCAAAGAAAAGTCTTCTGGTGTGGTCACCACAGCAGACTAGATAATCATTTTATTTTTAATTACCTCTGATTTTCTCTAGAAAATTTTTCCCCAAAAGACAATGGCTTGATCTCACCAGAGAGCTCAGTAATTAAGGGATCACACCCATATGCTAATGTTATAGGTTTGGTCCTGGGTCAAGGCACATACAGTAACAGATTGATGTTTCTGACTATCTGTCTGTATTTTCCCCACTTTATCCTGCATCTAACATGAATAAATAAATAAAAGAAAAAATGACAATGGCTTTTTGTTCTTGTTTTTGCAGCTTAAACTGCATAGAATAATGAATTATATTTTTCAAAATCTCACCCCAAGAGGAAATAAATGGTAAGGTCTTAAAGTCCCATATTTTCCCATGTATAAGAAGCCTCCTTGTATAAGACGCACCTTAATTTTGGGGCACAAGTTGTACAAAAATGATAACAAATGCCAATAAACGGGAAATGCAAGTAAAAAATTCTACAACCACTGTATAAGACAAACCAAGATTTCTAACCCCACATTTTTCAAAAGATATGAGTCTTATACATGGGGAAATATGGTATACACTCTCCAAATGTCTCTGTGAATGTTTTGTTTATCTTTTTCTTTTTTTTTACAGAGACAGGAAGGGAGTCCGAGAGAGAGATAGATAGGGACAGAGAGACAGAAATGGAGAAAGTGTTTATAATGGGCTAGGACACAGATCGATCATCATTTTTTCTTTGTGACTCCTGAGGTTTTCATTGACTCCTGTCTCATATGTGCCTTGACCAGGGGGCTACAGCTGGTCCAGTGACTGCTTGCTCGAGCCAGCGACCTTGTGCTCAAGATGGTGAGCTTTGTTCAAACCACAGGAGCCCTCGCTCAAGCTGGCGCCCCTGGGATCTCAAACCTGGGTCCTGCGCATTCCAGTTAAATACTTTAACCCCCACGTCATCGCCTGTTCAGGCTGTGAATATTTTTTTCTTTTCCTTTCTCTGAATTTTATTTAGTATCCTGTTTCTTAGTATGGATGGAAAGGCGGTGTATTTTAAGGTTTTCTTGCCCTAAAATATATTCCTCACTACATTTTTTCATAGGTTTTCTTATGTATTTTTTATTTACATTAATAGTAAAGTATTTTGTAAATGGAAATGTAATTTTAAGGGGAGGGTTTTCAGGAGTGAATTTCCTTACTTTCAAAAAGGGGATTTTTTGGTAATTTCTATTACTGTTTACTATATTATGTGCAATGACAACAGAAAACATGCTTTATATCATTTTTACATTAGAGGTAGTTGAAACTTGCTTGAAAGAACATACAAAAAGATCTGTGGGAAATGTTTTCCAAGTGCGCTTCCCTGCTGCCACCTTGTGTGCTCCTTGAGAATAACAGCTCACAGGAGATCACCTGGAAAAATACAGTAGTTGGGTGTTGTGCGTTTTCTATCAATGTTGAATCCAAGGCTATCCAGAAGATACTTTTATAACTTGTAAATATAAAAGAGTTCTAGTTACTGTTTGCTACCTGTTTCAACATTAACGGTAGTGAAAGCAAGAGATATACTTGATATCATTTCAATCCTCTGAAGTTGGCTGGAAATTGCTCCATACCATATACAATAATGGTCTCTGTTACATGTGCTTCTCTGCTGCCACCTCGTTTGCATCTTGGGAATCACGGTTCAATACAAGTCTAAAGGAAAATTTTGGTATATAAGATTGTCTACAACTGTTCATTCCAATTAACTTGTCTGTGAAGTTTTTATGTATCCTTAGTGGTTTGTTTTTGGGAATCTATCATTTCATTTTGTTTTTCTTCTTTCCTTTTAGCCATGCTTTCATAAAGCCTTTGAAAGTGCCCATCATATACCAGGCACTGTGCTAAGAACTCATTTCCCTGCACTCAGTAACTTCCCATTCTACTATCTTTACATCTGTCATTTTAACTACTGTCATTTAAATCTACTAAATGTATTATAAAATATGATGTGCTTTGATTTGACATGTATATTGAATTTAAACAGATTTTATTATATAAATGGTATTCTTATTGCAGAAGTGCAGAAAACTGATAAGAAAAACAAAACAACACATTTTCATACATAGATATCAGCTGTTAACTTTATGCCATTTTCTTTTTATATTCTTTGTGTACCAATTATATTTCTCTATGTATATGTACTCATGTACATTGGGTGCATGTACCCAAAGTGTGCATAGATGTGCATTGCACATGACGATACCTCTCTGATTCAATAGTGTCTGTCCTTTGTGGATATCTGTGTACATATGCAAATGACTATTCACTTTTTCAGTAAAAACTTATTGTATTTTTTTATATGCCAGGCACTGTTCTCGACACTGGTTGCCTATATTGAATGAGACAGACTCACTTTCTATCTTTATGCATATTACCCTGTCATGGAGTAGACAGAGGAAAGAAAAATATACATAAAAAATTAAAGTTGTGATAAACATTGGATTTGGTAGTGCAATACCTATGGGTCCAGTTGTGATTGATCGTGGCAAGGTTAAGTATATCAGTTTCTCAGAAGGCAGACCTGAGACCTAAGTCTCGGTTCTTCACCAATCCTTTATATCAGCTATAAAACTGAAAAAATTTACAAATGATGAAACAATGAACCTGGGAGGTGTTCTGTGACCAAAAGAACCTAACTTGTAAGTGCTGACCCAGACTCAGATAAATTCTGTAAACCAAAGCTTAGGAGGTTTCTCAGTCTGCACTGCTGCCGTGGCACAAGAAAAATTTCATGTTAGGAAAGGTGTCAATGCGTGCTCTAAAATCAGATATACTGTTTATCACTGTTTATGCCCTTGACTATCAAGAGCATATAAAAGTCTTCTGTTGCTGTCACCTCAGCAAACTAGATTATTATTTTATTTTTTAATTGCCTCAGGTTTTCTCTTGTAATTTTTTCCCCCTAGAGAGAATGGCTTGCTTACACCAGAGAGTTCAGTAGTTAGAGCATCTCACCCATACAGTAATGTCATAGGTTTGGTCCTGTTTCAAGGCACAAAGAGAAACAGATTGATGTTTCTGACTATCTGTCTTCCCCCCCCCACTTCTTTCCTCTACCATTAATAATTAAATAAAAGAAAGAATGACAATGGCTTTTTTTTGTTGTTTTTGCAGGTTATATTGCATAGAGGAATGAATTATGTTTTTTAAAATCTCACCACAAGAAAAAATAGGTAGTAGGTTTGTAAAGTACCATATTTCCCCATGCATAACCTGTCTCCGTGTAGAAGACACACCTTCATTTTTGGGCACATAATTTGAGGAAATGATAACAAATGCGAAGAAACAGGAAATGCAAGTAAAAAATACTACAACCACTGTATAAGACGCATCTTGTTTTCAAACCGCACATTTTTCTAAATGATGAGTCTTAAATGAGCCTGACCTGTGGTGGCGCAGTGGATAGAGCGTTGACCTGGAATGCTGAGGTTGCCGGTTCAAAACCCTGGGCTTGCCTGGTCAAGGCACATATGGGAGTTGAAGCTTTCTGCTCCTTCCCCCCCTTCTCTCTCTCTCTATCTATCTCTCTCTCTCTCTCCTCTAAAATGAATAAATAAATAAAAATAATTTAAATGAGGGGTAATATGATATACACCCGCCGAATATCTCTGTGAACATTTGATTTCTTTCTTGATTTTTTTCTAATTTTTATTTTTTACAGTGACAGGGAGAATGTCAGAGAGAGGGATAGATAGGAACACACAGACAGGAACGTAAAGAGTTTTTTTTATTATGTGCCAGGTCAAAAATCAATCATCAGTTATTTGTTGTGTCAACTTAGTTGTTCCTTGACTGCTTTCTCATTGTGCCTTGGCCAAGGAACTACAGCTACCGAGTGACTTATTGCTCGAGAAGTGAGCCCATTGGGCTAAAGCTGGTGAGTTTTGCTCAAACCAGATAATCCCATGCTCAAGCTGGCAACCTTGGGATTTCAAATCTGGGTCCTTTGCATTCCAGTCAAAAGCTCTATCCACTGCACCACTGCCTGCTCAGGCTGTGACAAGTTTTTTTTTTACTTTCTCTGGATTTTGTTTAGTATCCTCTTTCATAGTATTTGTGGAAAGGCTTTGTATTTTAAGGTTTTTTTCCACTAAAATGTATTCATCACAACATTTTTCCATAGGTTTTCTTATGTAGTTTTTTTTTTCATTAAGTTTAAAGTAATTTGTAATTTGAATTTTGATTTTGAGAGGGGGTTATTTAGGACTGAATTTCTTAACTTAAAAAAGGAAGGGTTTTTCAGTTAGTTTTTAGTTCTGATTTCTATAGTACATGTAATGACAACAAGAAACATGCTTTATATGATTTCAAAGGTTTGAGGTAGTTGAAACTTGCTTGAAAGAATATACAGAATTGCCTGTGGAAAATGTTTTCCAAATACGCTTCTCTGCTGCCACCTCGTGTTCAACTTGGGAATAACAGCTCAGAGCAGTTCACCTGGAAATATACAAATCTTGTGTGCTGTGCGTTATCTATCAATGTTGAAACCAAGACAATTTAGAAGAAAATTTATAACTTGTGAATATAAGGAATTTCTAGTTACTGTTTGCTACTTGTTTCAACGTTAACTCTAGTAAAAGCAATAGACATACCTGAATAATTTCAATCCTCTGAAGTTTGGTGAAACTTACTGCATAACACATACAATAACGGTTGCTCTTACATGTGCTTCTCTGCTGCCATCTCGTGTGCATCCTGGGAATCATGACTTAGTACAGATCCAAAGGTTAGGAATGGTAGTGAGGATTGTCTAAAAATGTTGATTCCAAATTGCCGTTTCTGTAAATATTTTGTGTATTCTTAGTGATTTGATTTCTGGGAATTTATCGGTTCATCTTGTTTTTTTTCTTTCCTTCCAGCAATGCTTTCATAAGACCTTTCAATGTCCCCATCATATACCAGGCACTGTGCTAGGAACTACATGAGCAGTTGCTGCACTAAATGTCTTCCCAATGGAACTATTTTTACTTCTGTCTTTTGAACTCCTTTATTTAAATCTTCTTAATGTATTGTAAAATAGGATGTGCTTTGATTTGACAAGTATATTCAATTTAACTATGTTTTTATTTTATTTTATTATATTTATTTTTTTTTGTATTTTTCTGAAGTTGGAAACAAGAAGAGACAGGCAGACTGACTCCTGCATGCGCCCGACTGGGATCCACCCAGCAAGCCCACCAGGGGCAATGCTCAGCCCACCAGGGTGCAATGCTCTGCCCCTCCAAGGTGTCGCTCTGCCACGACTAGAGCCACTCTAGCGCCTGGGGCAGAGGCCAGGGAGCCATCACCTGCGCCCGGGCCATATATGCTCCAAAGGAGCCTTGGCTGCGGGAGGGGAAGAAAGAGACAGAGAGGAAGGAGGGGGTGGAGAAGCAAATGGACGCTTCTCCTATGTGCCCTGGCCCGGAATTGAACGCGGTTCCCCCGCACACCAGTCCGACGGTCTACCGTTGCGCCAACCGGCCAGGCCTAACTGCATTTTTATTATAAAAACTGGATTCTTATTGCAAGCGCAAAAAAATTATACGAAAAGGACACAACAAATTTTCATACAAAGATATCTACTGTTAATATTATGACATTATCTTTCCATATTCTTAGTGTACCTAATATATTTCTCTATCTACACATTCTAAGGTAAATTGGGTGTGCATACATCTGTGTGCATAGATATTCATTGCACATGAGCATATCTCTCTTCGTCCACAGTGTCTGTCATTTGTGGATACCTGTGTATTTATGCAAATGACTATTTATTCATTCATTTATTCAAGAAACACTTATTGTATTTCAATTATGTGCCAGGCACTGTGCTCGACAGTGATTGCCTATAGTGAATGACACAGACTCACTTAATGTCTTTATGAATACTACACTGTCATGGGGTGACAGAAAGAAAAAATATACATAAATAAAATAATCGTAAGTTTATCAAACACTGAATTAGGGAGTGCAATATCTTTGGTGTCAGTTATAATTTATTATGGTGCGGTTCAGTATATGAGTTTCTCAGAAGGCAGAGCTGAGAAATAAGTTGCAGTTTTTCAGCAATGTGTGTTCTCAGGTATAAAACTGAGAAAATATAGAAGTTATGATACAAAGATTCTAAGAGGTGTTCTGTGAGCAAAAGTACCTAGCTTTTATGTGGTTACTGATGCTCAGATAAATTCTGATGTTCAAAACTTAGGAGATCTCTCAGTCTGAACTTCTGTCACGGCACAAGAGAAAGTACTTGTTACAAAAAAAAGGTCACTGTGTGCGAAGCAATTAGAAATAGTGATAATGCCCCTGAATTTCAAGAGCAAAGAAAAGTCTTCTGGTGTTGTCACCACAGCAGACTAGATTATCATTTTATTTTTTAATTACCTCTGTTTTTCTCTAGTAAATTTCATCCCCAAAGAGAATGGCTTGCTCTCACCAGAGAGCTCTATAGTTAAAGCATCGCACCCATATGCAAATGTCATAGGTTTGGTCCTGGGTAAAGGCACCTACAGAAAAAGATTGCTGTTTCTGACTATCTGTCTCTCTTTTTCCTTCTTTATCCTGCCTCTAACATGAATAAATAAATAAAAGAAAAAAATGACAATGGCTTTTTTCTTGTTGTTTTTGCAGCTGAAATTGCATAGAAGAATGAATTATGTTTTTCAAAATCTCACCCCAAGAGGAAATAAATGGTAAATTTGTAAAGTACCATATTTTCCCATGTAAAAGAAGCCTCCCTGTATAAAAAGCACCTTAATTTTGGGGCACGTATTTCTAGAAATTCATAACTAATGCAAATGAATGGAAAATGTAAGTAAAAAATATTACAACCACTGTATAAGACGAATCCAGTGTTCTAACCCCACATTTTCAAAAAAGATGAGTCTTATACATGGGGAAATATGATATACACCCGCCAAAAGTCTCTTTGAACATTTATTTTTTTTCTTTTTTTTTTTTTTTAGAGACAGGGAGAGAGTCAGAGAGAGGGATCGATAAAGACATACAGACAGAAATGGAGAGAGTTTATATTATGTGCCAGGTCACAAATCAATCATCAGTTTTTCATTGTGACCCTTTATGTGTTCATTGACTCCTGTCTCACATGTGCCTTGACCAGGGGGCTACAGCTGATCAAGAAACCGATTGCTCGAGCCAGCAACCTTAGGCTCAAGCTGGTGAGCTTTGTCAAAGCACATGAGCCCACACTCAATCTGGGTCCTTTGGGATCACAAACTCGGGTCCTCCGCATTCCAGTCAAATGCTCTTACCACTGCGCTATCACCTGCTCAGGCTGTGAACATTTTTTTCTTTTCTTTTTCTAGATTTTATTTAGTGTCATGTTTCTTAGTATGGGTGGAAAGGCTGGGTATTTTAAGGTTTTCTTGCCCTAAAATATATTCATCACTACCTTTTTCCATAGTTTTCCTTATGTAGTTTTAATTTCCATTAATTTTAAGGTATTTTGCAACTGGAATGGCAGTTTTGAGGGGGGTGTTATTTAGGAGTGATTTTCCTTACCTTCAAAAAAAGAATTTTTAGTTAATTTCTATTACAGTTTACTACATAAAGTGTAATGACAACAAGAAAAATGCTTTATATCATTTCTAAGGTTAGAGGTAGATGAAACTTGCTTGAAAGAACATACAGGATAATCTGTGGTAAATGTTTTCCAAGTGCGGTTCCTTGATGCCACCTCATTTGGACCTTTTGAATAACAGCTCGGATAAATTCTCCTGAAAAAATGCATCAGTTGGGTGTTGTACGTTATCTATCATGTTGAAACAAAAGCTATCTAAAAGGAGCTTTTATAACTTGTAAATATAAGGAATTTCTAGTTACTGCTTCTTACTTCTTTCAATGTTAATTGCAGTTATAGGAAGAGATATAATTGTTATCAATTCAATCCTCTGAATTTGGCTGTAACTTGTTCCATGGCACATATACTAATGTTCTCTGTTACATGTGCTTCTCTACTGCCTCCTCATGTGCATCTTGGAAATCATGCCTCAGTAAAGATCCAAAGGAATAGTTTGGTAAAGAGCATTGCTATAAACATTGAGCTCAATAGTTAAAGCATAGCACCCATACGCTAATGTCATAGGTTTGCTCCTGGGTCAATACACATACAGAAACAGATTGATGTTTCTGACTGTTTGTCTGTCTTTTCCACTCTTTATCCTGCATTTAACATGAATAAATACATAAAAGAAAAAATGAAAATGGCTTTTTTGTTGTTGTATTTGCAGTTTCATTTGTATAGAAGAATGAATTATGTTCTTTCAAAATCTCACCTCAAAAGGAAATGAATGTTAAATTTATAAAGTACCATATATCCCTATGTATAAGAAGCTTCCCTGTATAAGATGCACCTTATTTGGGAGGCTCAAAGTTTGAGAAAATGATAGCAAAATGAATAAATGAGAAAAGCAAGTAAAAAATTTTACAACCACTGTATAAAATGCACCAAGTTTTCTAATCCCACATTTTACAAAACAGGTGAGTCTTATTCAGGAGGAAATATGATATACACCTATCAAATGTTTATGTGACCATTTCTTTTATTCTTTTTTTTCCCAGAGACAGGGAGAGAGTCAGAGAGTGGGAAAGATATGAGCAGACAGAAAGAGAGAGAGTTCTTATTATGTGCCAGGTCACAGATCAACCATCAGTTTTTCATTGTGACCCCTTACTTGTTCATTGACTCCTCTCTCATATGCAAATGAGACCATATACTCGTTCATTCAGGAAACACTTATTGTATTTGATTAATTGCCAGGGACTATGCTTGACACTGGTTGACTATAGTGAATGAGACAGTCTCACTTTCTGTCTTTATAAATACTACAATGTAATGAGGTAGACAGAAAGAGAGAAATATACATAAATAAAATAAACATAAGTTTAACAAGCACTTAATTTGGTAGTGCAATATCTTTGGTGTCAGTAATGATTTTTTGTGGTGAGGTTCAGTATATCAGTTTCTCAGAAGGGAGAGCTGAGACATAAGTCTTGGTTTCTCAGCAATGCGTGTTCTCAGGTATAAAACGAAGAAAATATTGAAGTAATGAAACAAAGACCCTGGGAGGTGTTCTGTGAGCAAAAGAACCTAGCTTCTATGTAGTGACCAATGCTCAGTTAAATTAATGATGTCCAAAGATTAGGAGGTCTCTCAGTCTGGATTGCTGCCATGGCACAAAAGAAAGTGCAATTAGGAATGGGGTCACTTTGTGCTAAACAATTAGAAATACTGATTATGCCCTTGCATTTCAAGAGCAAATATAAGTCTTGTGGTGCTGACACCACAACAGACAAGATTATCATTTTATTTTTTTTGTTACCTGTGGTTTTCTCTAGTAAATTTATTCACCAAAAGACAATGGCTTGCTCTCACCAGAGAGCTCAGTAGTCAAAGCATCACACCCATACGCTAATATCATAGGATTTCTCTTGCATCAAGGTACATACAAATCTAATTGATGTTTCTGCATGTCTGTCTGCCTATTCTCCCCTTTATCCTGCCTCTAAAATGAATAAATATATAAAAGAAAATTGAGAATGGCTTTTTTCTTGCTGTTTTTGCAGCTTAAATTGAATAGAAGAATGACTTATGGTTTATAAAATCTCACCCCAAGGGGAAATAAATGGTAAGGTTGTAAAGAACCATATTTCCCATTTATAAGAAGGTTCCCTGTATAAGACGCACCCTATTTGAAGGGCTCAACGTTTGAATAAATGATAGCTAATCCGAATAAACGAGAAATGCAAGTAAAACATTCTACAACCATTGTATAAGACGCTCCCAGTTTTCTACCCCACATTTTTCAAAAAAGATGAATCTCATTCATGAGAAAATATGATATACACCCATCAAATGTCTCTGTGAATATTACTTTTCTTTTCCAGACACAGGGAGAGAGTCAGAGAGAGGGATAGAAAGAGACAGAAAGACAGAGAGAGAGTTCTGATTATGTGCCAAGTCACAGATCAATCATCAGTTTTTCATTGTGACCCCTTATTTGTTCATTGGCTCCTGTCTCAAATGTGCCTTGACCAGGGGGCTATATCTCATAGAGTGACCACTTGCTCTAGACAACGCCCTTGGGCTCAAGATGGTGAGCTTTGCTCAAACCACATGAGCCCACGCTCAAGATGGCGCCTTTAAGATCTCAAAACTGAGTCCACGACATTCTAGTCAATGGCTCTAACCACTGCGCAAATGCCTGCTCACTCTGTGAGCATTTTTTTCTTTTACTTTATCTTGATTTTATTTAGTATCCTGGTTATTAGTACGGGTGAAAAGGCTGTGTGTTTTAAGGATTTCTTGCCCTAAAATAGATTCATCACTATATTTTTCTATAGTTTTCTTTATGTAGTTTTTATTTCCATTAATTTTAAGGTGTTTTGCAACTTGAATTGTGATTTTGAGCGGAAAGAGGTTATTTAGAATTTAATATCCTTACCTAAAAAAAGGGATTTTTAGTTAATTTGTATTACTCTTTAGTATACTAAGTTTGAGGACAACAAGAAACATGCTTTATATCATTTCTAAGGTTAGAGGTAGTAGAAACTTAGTTGAAAGAACATACAGAATTATCTGTGGTAAATGTTTTCCAAGTGCGCTTCCCTGCTTACACCGCATGTGCAACTTGGGAATAACAACTCAGATCAGTTCATCTGGATAAATAAATCAGTTGAGTATTGAGCTGAATGTTGAATCAAAGGCAATCTATAAAAAAGTTTTATATTTGTAAATGTAACGAATTTCTAGTTACACTACTAATTCTTTCAACGTTAATTGACATGAAAGCAAGAATTATTCTTGGTATCATTTCAATGCTCTGATTGATTTGTTTTCTGAATATCTCTCGGTTCAACTTATTTTTCTTCTTTACTTCAAGCCATGCTTTCATAAAGCCTTTGAAATTGCCAATCATATACTGGGCACTGTCCTAGGAATTCATGGTCGTGCACTCAATGACTTCCCATTCTATTCTCTTAATTTCTGTCTTTTGAACCTCTTTTACATAAATCAACTTCGCATATTGCAAAATAGGATGTGCTTTGATTTGACAAGTATGTTTAATATTAACACCTTTTTTTTTAAAAAAAGTATTCTTATAGCAGAATTGCAAGAAAAATGATCTCAAAAACAACAACAAAAACTTTTCATACAGATACATCTACTGTTAATATTAGGACATTTTCTTTCCATATACTTTGTGTATGTATTAAATTACTCTATGTATATATACTCAGGTACATTGGGTGTGTGATCATCTATGTGCATAAATGTGCATTGCACATGAGCATATCTCTCTGTGTCAACAGTATGTTTGAATTGTGGATATCTGTGTAAATATGCAAATGACTATTTATTTGTTCATTCAGAAAACACATATTGTATTTGATTAATTGCCAGGGACAGTGCTCAAAACTGGTTGCCTATAGTGAATGAGACAGTCTCAATTTTTGTCTTTATAAATACTACATTGTAATGGCGTAGAGAGAGAAAGAGAAAAATATACATAAATGAAAGAAAGAAAAGTTTAGCAATCACTTAATTTGGTAGTGCAATATCTTTGGTGTCAGTTATGATTTATTGTAGTAAGGTTCATTATATCATTTGTCTGAAGGCAGAGGTGAGACATACATAAGTCTCGGTTTCTCAGCAATGTGTGTTCTCAGGTATAAAACGGAGAAAATATTGAAGTAATGAACCAAAGACCCTGGGAGGTGTTCTGTGAGCAAAGAACCTAGCTTCTATGCAGTGACCAATGCTCAGGTAAGTTAATGATGTCCAAAGATTCGGAGGTCTCTCAGTCTTGATTGCTGCCACAGTACAAGAGAAAGTGCATGTTACAAAAGGGGTCACTTTGTGCTAAACAATTAGAAATACTGATTATGCCCTTGAATTTCAAGAGCAAATAAAAGTCTTCTGGTGTTGGCACCACAACAGACTAGATTATCATTTTATTTTTTATTTACCTCTGGTTTTATCTAGTAAATTTATTGACCAAGAGACATGGCTTGTGCTCACCCGAGAGCTCAGCAATCAAAGCATCACACCCATACACTATTATCATAGGTTTGGTCCTGCGTCAAGGGACATACAAAAAGAGATTGATGTTTCTGACTGTCTGTTTGTCTTTTCCCCTCTTTATCCTGCCTCTAACATGAATAAATATATAAAAGAAAAAATGAGAATTTTTTTTGTTTTTGTTTTTGCAGCTTAAATTGCATAGAAGAATGAATTATGTTTTACAATATCTCACCCCAAGAGGGAATAAATGGTAAGGTTGTCAAGTACCATATTTCCCCATGAATAAGAAGCTTCCCTGTATAAGATGCACCTTATTTGGGGGGCTCAAAGTTTGAGTAAATGATAGCAAATGCGAATAAATGAGAAATGCAAGTAAAAAATTCTACAACCACTGTATAAGACGCACCCAGTTTTCTAACCCCACATTTTTCAAAAAAGATGAGTCTTATTCATGGGAAAATATGATATACACTCACCAAAAGTCTCTGTGAACAGTTTTTCTTTTTCTTTTCCAGAGACAGGGAGAGAGTCAGAGAGAGGGATAGATAGGGACAGACAGACAGAGAGAGAGTTCTTATTATGTGCCAAGTCACAGATCAATCATCAGTTTTTCATTGTGTCCCCTTATTTGTTCACTGACTCCTGTCTCATATGTGCCTTGACCAGGGGCTATAACTCATAGAGTGACCGCTTGCTCTAGATAGCGACCTTGGGCTCAAGATGGTGAGCTTTGCTCAAACCACATGAGCCCACGCTCAAGATGGCACCATTGGGACCTCAAACCTGAGTCCGCAACATTCCAGACACTTGCTCTAACCACTGCTCCATCGCATGCTTACGCTGCAACATTTTTTCTTTTACTTTCTCTGGATTGTATTTAGTGTCCTGGCTATTAGTACGGGTGGAAAGGCTGTGTTTATAAGGATTTCTTGTCCTAATATAGATTCATCACTCTATTTTTCTATAGGTTTCCTTATGTAGTTTTTATTTCCATTAAGTTAAAGGTATTTTGCAACATGAATTGTGGTTTTGAGCAGAAAGAGGTTATTTAGGAGTTAATTTCCTGACCTTCAAAAATGGGATTTTTTGTTAATTTGTATTACTGTTCACTATATTAAGTGTGAGGACAACAGGAATCATGCCTCATATAATTTCTAAGGTTAGAGGTAATAGAAACTCGCTTGAAAGAACATAAAGGATTATCTGTGGTAAATGTTTTCCAAGTGCGCTTCCCTGCTGCCACCTCATGTTCACCTTGGGAATAACAGCTCAGATCAGTTCATCTGGATAAATACATCAGGTGGGTGTTGTACGTTATCTATCAAGTTTGAATCCAAGGCTATCTATAAGAAAATTTTGTAACTTGTAAATAAAACGAATTTCTAGTCACAGCTACAAATTTTTTCAACCTTAATAGTCGTAAAAGCAAGAATTATTCTTGGTATCATTTCAATGCTCTGATTTTGGCTAGAATTTGCTCCATAGCACATACAATAATGGTCTCTGTTACATGTGCTCTTCTGCTGCCACCTCATGTCCATCATGGGAATCAAGCCTCAGTAGAGGTTCAAAGAATAGTTTGGTATAGAGCAATTTTCATTAACGTTGATTCTAATTTGTCATTTCTGTAAAGGATTTGTGTATGCATAGTAATTTTTTTTTCTGAAAATATCTCAGTTCAACTAATTTTTCCTCTTTACTTCAAGCCATGCTTTCATAACGCCTTTGAAAGTGCCCATCATATACCGGGCCCTGTCCTAGGATTTCATATCCATGCACTCAATGCCTTCCCAATCTACTCTCTTAATTTCTGTCTTTTGAACTTCTTTTATAGAAATCAACTCCTTGTATTGTAAAATAGGATGTGCTTTGACTTGAAAAGTATGTTGAATTTTAACAGCATTTTTATTAGAAAACAGTGTTCTTATAGAAGATGTGCAAGAAAAATAATCACAAAAAAACAACAACAAATTTTCATACAGATATATCTACTGTTAATATTAGGATTTTCTTTCCATATTCTTTGTTTACCTATTATATTTCTGTATGTATATATACTCAGGTACGTTGGGCGTGTGTACATCTGTGTGCATTAATGTGCATTGCACATGAGCATACCTCTCTGGGTCAACAGTGTCTGTGATTTGTGGATATCAGTGTATATATGCAAATGACTATTTCTGCATTCATTCCGGAAACACTTATTGTATATGATTAATAGCCAGGTACTGTGCTCCACACTGGTTGCCTATAGTGAATGAGACTGTCTTTATAAATACTACAGTGCAATGAGGTAGACAGAAAGAGAAAAATATACATAAATAAAATAAACAAAAGTTTAATTATCACTTAATTGCTAGTGCAATATCTTTGGTGCCATTATGATTTATTATGGTGAGGTTTAGTATATCAGTTTCTCAGACGGAAGAGCTGAGACATAAGTCTCAGTTTTTCAGCAATGTGTGTTCTCAGGTATAAAACGGAGAAAATATTGAAGTAAGAACCAAAGACCCTGAGAGGTGTTCTGTGAGCAAAAGTACCTAGCTTCTATGTAGTGACAAATGCTCAGGTACGTTAATGATGTCCAAAGCTTAGGAGGTCTTTCAGTCTGTATTGCTGCCACGGTACAAGAGAAAGTGCATGTTAGGAAAGGGGTCATTTTGTTCTAAACAATTAGAAATACTGAATATGCCTTTCAATTTCTTTTTTTTTAAATTTTTTTAATTTTCTTTATTCAATTTAGAAAGGAAAGAGCGAGAGTGGAGAGAGATAGAGAGAGAAGGGGGGAAGAGCAGGAAGCATCAACTCCCATATGTGCCTTGACCAGGCAAGCCCAGCGTTTCGAACCGGCGACCTCAACATTTCCAGGTCGACGCTTTATCCACTGCGCCACCACAGGTCAGGCCCCTTGAATTTCAAGAGCAAATAAAAGTCTTCTGGTGTTGGCACCACAACAGACTAGATTATCATTTTATTTTTTATTTACCTCTGGTTTTCTCTAGTAAATTTATTCACCAAGAGACAATGGCTTGCTCTCACCAGAAAGCTCAGCATACAAAGCATCACACCCATACACTAATATCATAGGTTTGCTCCTGCGTCAAGACACATAAAAAAACAGATTGATGTTTCTGACTGTCTGTCTGTCTTTTTCCCCCTTTTTCCTGCCTCTAACATGAATAAATATATAAAAGATCAAATGAGAATGTTATTTTGTTGTTATTTTTGCAGCTTAAATTTCATAGAAGAATGAATTATGTTTTACAAAATCTCACCCCAAGAGGGAATAAAAGGAAAGGTTTCAAGTACCATATTTCTTCATGAATAAGAAGCTTCCGTTTATAAGAGGCACCTTATTTGGGGGACTCAAATTTTGAGTAAATGATAGCAAATGCAAATAAATGAGACATGCAAGTAAAAGATTCTAAAAGCACTGTATAAGACACAACCAGTTTTCTAACCCCACATTTTTAAAAAAGATGAGTCTTATTCATGGGAATATATGATATACACTCACCAAATGTCTCTGAGAACAGTTATTCTTTTTCTTTTCCAGAGACAGGGAGAGAGTCAGAGAGAGGGATAGATAGGGACTGACAGACAGAGAGAGAGTTCTTATTATGTGCCAAGTCACAGATCAATCATCAGTTTTTCATTGTGACTCCTTATTTGTTCATTGACTCCTGTCTCATATGTGCCTTGACCAGGGGGCCCTTTGTCTTAGAGTGACCGCTTGCTCTAGATAGCGACCTTGGGCTCAAGATGGTGAGCTTTGCTCAAACCACATGAGCCCACGCTCAAGATGTCACCATTGCGATCTCAAACCTGAGTCTACAACATTCCAGGCACATGCTCTAACGACTGCACCATCACCTGCTCATGCTGCGAATATTTTTTCTTTTACATTCTCTGGATTGTATTTAGTGTCCTGGTTATTAGTACGGGTAGAATGGGTGTGTGTTTTAAGGATACCTTGCCCTAGTATAGATTCATCACTCCATTTTTTCTATAGGTTTTCTTATTTAGTTTTTATTTCCATTAATTTTAAGGTATTTTGCAAAATGAATTGTGCTTTTGAGCGGAAAGTGGTTATTTATGCGTTAATTTCCTTACCATCAAAAAAAGATTTTTAATTAATTTGTATTACTGTTTAATATATTAAGTGTGAGGACAACAGGAGTCATGCCATATATAATTTCTAAGGCTAGAGTTAATAGAAACTCGCTTGAAATATCATAAAGGATTATATATGGTAAATGTTTTCCAAGTGCGGTTCCGTGCTGTCACCTCGTGTTCACCTTGGGAATAACAGCTCAGATCAGTTCATATGAATAAATACATCAGGTGGGTGTTGTGAGTTATCTATCAAGGATGAATCCAAGGCTATCTATAAGAATGTTTTGTATCTTGTAAATATAACGAATTTCGAGTTACAGCTACTACTATTCTCAATGTTAATTGTCATGAAAGAAAGAGATATTCTTGGTATCATTTCAATGCTCTGTTTTTGGCTGGAATTTGCTCCATAGCACATACAATAATGGTATCTGTAACATGTGCTTTTCTGCTGCCACCTCATGTCCATCATGAGAATCAAGCCTCAGTACAGGTCCAAAGAATAGTTTGGTATAGAGCAATTTCCATAAACATTGATTCCAATTTGCCATTTCTGTAAAGGTTTTGTGTATCCTTAGTGGATTCTTTTTCTGAAAATCTCTCGGTTCAACTTATTTTTCTTCTTTACTTCAAGCCATGCTTTCATAAAGCCTTTGAAAGTGCCCATCATATACCGGGCACTGTTCTAGAAATTCATGTCCGTGCACTCAATGCCTTCCCAATCTACTCTCTTAATTTCTGTCTTTTGAACTTCTTTCACCTAAATCGACTTCTTGTATTGTAAAATACCATGTGCTTTCACTTGAAAAGTATGTTGAATTTTAACAGGATTTTTATTATAAAAATGTGTTCCTATAGCAGATGTGCAAGAAAAATGATCACAAAAACAACAACAACAAATTTTCATACAGATGTATCTACTGTTAATATTAGGACATTTTCTTTCCATATTCTTTGTGTACCTATTATATTTCTGTATGTATATATACTCAGGTACGTTGGGCGTGTGTACATCTGTGTGCATAAATGTGCATTGCACATGAGCATACCTCTCTGGGTCAACAGTGTCTGTGATTTTTGGATATCAGTGTACATATGCAAATGACTATTTATGCATTCATTCCGGAAACACTTGTTGTATATGATTAATAGCCAGGGACTGTGCTCGACACTGGTTGCCTATAGTGAATGAGACAGTCTTTATAAACACTACAGTGTAATGGGGTAGACAGAAAGAGTAAAATATACATAAATAAAATAAACAAAATTTAATTAGCACTTAATTGGTAGTGCAATATCTTTGGTACCATTATGATATATTGTGGTGAGGTTCAGTATATCAGTTTCTCAGAAGGCAGGGATGAAACATAAGTCTCGGTTTTTCAGCAATGTGTGTTCTCAGGTATAAAACGGAGAAAATATTGAAGTAATGAAACAAAGACCCTGGGAGGTGTTCTGTGAGCAAAACAACCTAGCTTCTATGTAGTGACAAATGCTCAGGTACGTTAACGATGTCCAAAGCTTCGGAGGTCTCTCGGTCTTGATTGCTGCAACGGTACAAGAGAAAGTGCATGTTAGGAAAGGAGTCACGTTGTGCTAAACAATTAGAAATACTGATTATGCCCTTTAATTTCAAGAGCAAATAAAACACTTGTGGTATTGGCACCACAAAAGACTAGATTATCATTTTATTTTTTATTTACCTCAGGTTTTTTCTAGTAAATTTATGCACCAAGAGACAATGGCTTGCGCTCACCAGAGAGCTCTGCAGTCAAAGCATCACAACCATACACTAATATCATAGGTTTTCTCTTGTGTCAAGGCACATACAAAACCAGATTTATGTTTCTGACTCTCTGTCTCTCTTTTCCCCCCTTTTTCCTGCCTCTAACATGAATAAATATATAAAAGAACAATTGAGAATGTTTTTTGTTGTTATTTTTGCAGCTTAAATTTCATAGAAGAATGAAATATGTTTTGCAAAATTTCACCCCAATAGGGAATAAATGGTCAGGTTGTCAAGTAACATATTTCCCCATGAATAAGAATCTACCCTTTATAAGATGCACCTTATTTGGGGGGCTCAAACTTTGAGTAAATGATAGCAAATGCAGATAAATGAGACATGCAATTAAAAGATTCTACAACCACTGTATAAGACTCACCCAGTTTTCTATCCCCACATTTTTCAAAAATGATGAGTCTTATTCATGGGAAAATATAATATACACCCACCAAATGTCTCTGTGAACATTTTTTTTCTTTTCCACAGACAGGGAGAGAGTCAGAGAAAGGGATAGATAGGGACAGACAGACAGAGAGAGAGTTCTTATTATATGCCAAGTCACAGATCAATCATTAGTTTTTCATTGTGACCCCTTATTTGTTCATTTACTCCTGTCTCATATGTGCCTTAACCAGGAGGCTCTTTGTTATAGAGTGACCGCTTGCTATAGATAGCGACCTGGGGCTCAAGATGGTGAGCTTTGCTCAATCCACATAAGCCCACGCTCAAGATGGCACCATTGGGACAACAAACCTGAGTCCACAACATTCCAGGGACTTGCTCTAACCACTGCACCATCGCCTGCTCACGCTGCAAACATTTCTACTTTTACTTTCTCTGGATTTTACTTAGTATCCTGGTTATTAGTAAGGGTAAAAAGGCTGTGTGTTTTAAGGTTTTCTTGCCCTAATATAGATTCTTCACTCCATTTTTTCTATAGGTTTCCTTATGTAGTTTTATTTCCATTGATTTTAAGGTGTTTTGCAACTTGAATTGTGATTTTGAGCAGAAAGATGTTATTTAGGAGTTAATTTCCTTACCTTCAAAAAAGGGATTTTTAGTTAATTTTTATTACTGTTTACTATATTAAGTGTGAGGACAACAGGAACCATTCCTTATATAATTTCTAAGGTTAGAGGTAATAGAAACTTTTTGAAAGAACATAAAGGATTATCTGTGGTAAATGTTTTCCAAGTGCGCTTCCCTGCTGTCACCTCGTGTTCACCTTGGGAATAACAGCTCAGATCAGTTCATCTGGATAAATACATCAGGTGGGTGTTTTGCGTTATCTATCAATGTTGAATCCGAGGCTATCTATAAGAAAGTTTTTTAACTTGTTAATATAACGAATTTCTAGTTACAGCTACTACTTTTTTCAACCTTAATTGTCGTGAGAGCAAGAATTATTCTTGATATCATTTCAATGCTCTGATTTTGGCTGGAATTTGCTCCATAGCACATAAAATAATGGACTCTAATACATGTGCTTTTCTGCTGCCACCTCATGTCCATCATGGGAGTTAAGCCTCAGTACAGGTCCAAATAGTTTGGTATAGAGCAATTTCCATAAACGTTGAGTCCAATTTGCCATTTCTGTAAAGGTTTTGTGTATGCTTAGTGGGTTTTTTTTTCTGAAAATCTCTCGGTTCAACATATTTTTCTTCTTTACTTCTAGCCATGCTTTCATAAAGCCTTAGAAAGTGCCCATGATATACCGGGCACTGTCCTAGGCATTCATATCTGTGCACTCAATGCCTTCCCAATCTACTCTCTTAATTTCTGTCTTTTGAACTTCTACATAAATCAACTTCTTGTATTGTAAAATAGGATGTGCTTTGACTTTAAAATTATTTTGAATTTTAACAGCTTTTTTGTTATAAAAATGTGTTCTTATAACAGATGTGCCAAAAAAATGATCACAAAAACAACAACAACAAATTTTCATACAGATATATCTACTGTTAATATTAGGACATTTTCTTTCCATATTCTTTTTGTACCTATTATATTTCTGTATGTATATATACTCTGGTGCATTGGGCGTGTGTACATCTGTGTGCATAAATATGTGTTGCACATGAGCATACCTCTCTGGGTCAACAGTGTCTGTAATATTTGGATATCAGTGTACGTAATCAAATGACTATTTATTCATTCATTCAGAAAACACTTATTGTATATGATTAATTGCCAGGGACTGTGCTCGACACTGGTTGCCTATAGTGAATGAGACAGTCTTTATAAATAGTACAGTGTAATGGGGTAGACAGAAAGAGAAAAATATACATAAATAAAATAAACAAAAGTTTAATTAGCTCTTAATTGGTAGTGCAATATCTTTGGTGTCCATTATGATTTATTGTGGTGAGGTTCAGTATATCAGTTTCTCAAAAGGCAGAGCTGAGACATAAGTCTCGGTTTTTCAGCAATGTGTGTTCTCAGGTATAAAACGGAGAAAATATTGAAGTAATGAACCAAAAAGTACCTAGCTTCTGTGTAGTGACCAATGCTCAGGTTACTTAATGATGTCCAAAGCTTCGGAGGTCTCTCAGTCTTGATTGCTGCAACGGTACAAGAGAAAGTGCATTTTAGGAAAGGGGTCACTTTGTGCTAAACAATTAGAAATACTGATTATGCCCTTGAATTTCAAGAGCAAATAAAAGTCTTGTGGTGTTGGCACCACAACAGACTAGATTGCCGCGGACTCGCAGAGCTCCAAATAATGGTGCGGAATTGAGGAAACACACTTTGTCAAACCAAAACCGATGGGACCGGGAGGACTCTTCAAACTGACTGGCAGCATCTGAGTGCCTCATTGCCCCAGTTCTCTCTATTATATAGACCTATGCAAATCAAGGACCCTGATACAAAGTTGCACATCAAAGACTAAGACAGGGACTCTCGCAAGGCAAAAACAGGATACATTAGTGAAATTTACAAACATCTGAAACAAACAAAGAGTCAGAGGAAGGGCATGTATATTGCTTCCTGCAACCCAAGGAAGGAAGTTGAGGGGTGCAAATACTCAGCATCATAGCCAAATATGGAGATGGATGGGGGATAACTTAGCCCCCTGCTAAGCCTCGAATCTATAATGGCTTTTTGCCATTAACTGTCCACAACATATCGCACTTTTCTTTTTAATTTGTGTGCTGAGATTTGCACTCATTTGATTTTCTAATTTGGAGGCAGATGGAAAAAATACAGAACAAACACAAAATTAGTATAGCCAATGCTAACACATACCCAAAACAAGTATACTAATACATCACAGTGATTAAAGCCTTTAAGAAAACTCTTTAAGCTAATACAACAAGAATCTATAAAAGAGTAATGTCCTGAAAGTGTTCACCAAGTCCAAGTTGGCACCAACACCATTCCAATCTCTGCAAATGCAACCCAACCCTAGCTCAGTCCATCAAAAACTGTCACAGGAGCAGGAGTCCAGGAAAAGTCCACATTCAGGAGAAGTCCACATGGCACTGGAATTGCTGTCACACTTCCACACTCTGCAGTTAGCGTCAAAGTCCCAATGACCACTGCTTCTAGCTGGTAATGACCCAGGTAGACTGGAAAAGCCATCTGCATCACGCATGAAGATGGAGCTTCCGTTTTCCTCAAACTGGAAAGATGAACCCAGGGGTCCTATACTGGAGCTTTAGAGCCATGAGGTGGTGAGGAGAACCTTGGGATACACTAAGCTGGGTGGCAGAGGTAAATTCGTAAGTTGGCAAAAAAAGGAAAAAAGGAGCTCTGAATTAGGAGTAGGTCCTAGCCTAAACTATGAGTGGGGCATTGAGGCAGGAGGAATAAAGGAAAGACTATATATTAATCAAAGCAGCAGAAAACAGGACTATCAATACCCACAACAGAGATCTTCGAGGGAAGAATAAAAAACCTGAATATTCAGGCAAGACCTAGTTAAATGGCCCTTGTGTAAATGAGACCAGTCTACTGGCTACTTGGAAGAAATACCCCAGGCTCGTCCACAGTGTCATAGATGGCCCTGGGCACCTTTTAGCCTTCAGTGGCAAATCCCAGTATTCTGGGCAAGGTTAGGTCACAGGTGGCTGGAGCAGGGCTGGAAGAGACTGAACCCTCCCTTAGAGGAGTGAGGGGGAAGCCTATCTTCCAGTGTTTCTTCTTCCTCACAGCAAAGGCATGTAAGCCTTGCAGGCTTTGGCTCAATTGACCATCCTTTTCACTATTGAAGCAGGGCCCTGATGAAGTTCCAGTTGGAGCCTTGGAGGGCGTATGCCAAGAGCTAGTATTTTACCTGATCTCCTTTGGGCTTTTTTGGCTTCTTGGTACCTTAAAAGCCATGCTCAGAAGATCTCGCTGAGGGGCTTGAGAGTCCCTATCTGCCTATATATCTGGAGCTATTCAGAAAAGAACAAAACAGTGTTATTAGCTGGAATCAAATAAAAATTAAAAAAAGGGGTAGTAGTTTGCAGGACAAAAAATTTGACATCTCTTGTATATCAGCATTCAGAAGAAATTGTTTGAAGTAAAAAGTGTAACAGGGTAGACCTGCAGGAGCTCCAGGATATGACTCCCCCCCCCTCTTTCTTATTATTTACAATTGAATCTTCAAGCAAATGTTAAGCACACTTTACAATATTTTGACTTCAAAGATTGCAAGAAAGTCTTGACTTTGTTAACTTTTAACAAAAATAGAGTAAATGCACCTTCAAGCAACATTCCCACACTTATCAAAACACCCCCTTAATATTAATTAACAGGCATCTTAAATAGTACATATCAAAACTGGAAAATCCCAGTGTAATCTTCTTTATTCTCCTATAGTAAAAAAAATATCTTTACACTTTTATTATGTAAATTTATGCTGCTTCAAGCCTTTCACTTGTGGCCTGGAGCAGCCTGGCCAAACCAGCAAGTCTTTTGGATCCAAAATGAGCACACTTTACTTATTCCAAACAAAATTATATTTATATAGGGAAATGAAATTATCCCCATTTTGTTTTCAATACTAGAGCTGGCACTTCCAAAACTATTATCATCATTACTTTTCATGTAAGGACTTAATTCAGGCCTTATAAACAAAAACACTTAGACATTATACAAAGACTTCACATACAATCACACAAATCAAGAGTGAAACCTGGGGTTTTAGAGATTAAACTATGGCCTGCTTGATCTTAAGTAGGGCTACCTTAATAGGAACGAAATAAGGATATATACTAAACAGAGATCTCTCTCGAAAAATCTCAAGATGGCTGTATGAGATTTCTGTTCAGCAATACCCAAATCAGGCCCTCCTTTTGCCCTCTTTTCAAGCAATGGATCAGGAAAATAAAATAATCTAAAACATTAAAAAAATTAGATAATAATAATTGAGAAAGGGAAGAGAGCATAGTAAAATAAGCCTCATACAATTGCTCTTGTGAAATGAGTCTCTCATCTAGAATCATAATGTCTTACCAGTCATTCAGGGATCCACCGAGGAGCTTCAGCAGACCTAGGAAAAACACACACATATCCTCGGCCCCATAAGAGAACAGGGTCTGGCCTTGCCAGATTCTTGTGAGCGGGTCCGTCCATCGCACTTCAGGGAAGGCTTTCCTTACAGGGTTCCAGAGACTCTCTGCTGCTGAATGACCCTGTACATCAGTATTCAAAAAACTTAAAGTAAAAAAGAGCATGACAAAGAAGATTTGCAGGAGTTTCCTAATACTTAAGTTGCTATTTGGCTCCTAACTCTGAACACACCTCACAATGCACTATCCAAATCAGTATGTCTTAAGGATCTACATTCTATTCTATTTAAATTTAAATTTAAATGAGTGCTCCTTACAAGTTCTAAAAACATTTTATTTTTTCTAAATATTAGAGCCAGCATTTCCAATTTTTGCATGCAAAAAAACCTTAATTCAGGCCTTAAAAACAGATACATTTTAGACAACATTAAACAAAGACTAAACAGAAACAAGAATTAGACAAGCCACACAAACCATAGAGAAACCCGGGATTTCAGAGCACATCCAGATTAGAAGGATGCCTGCCTGGTATTAGTCAGGGCATTTTCTGACAGAGGGACTGAAGGATGTGACTAAACAAAATCTCCCTGAGAAAATTTGCTCTCGGCAGCTGCTGGGATATTTCCTATAGTCAGATCCAACACAGGTCCCCTGCCTCAACCTCCAGGCAAAGAACAAGAAAGAAACAAAATGATAGCTCAGAAGATCATAGCCAAAACATTAAAGAAAATCAGATCAGGACAGGAAAAGCTATAACTTTCCTAATACCTGAATCACCTATCCATTCTCAAATTCTATAGTTGCTGTAACTGGCAGCTCAGGTTGACTGTGCTGAGATTTTTCTCCTACCTCAACAGCCCCTTCATGAAAGTCCAACTTCCACAGCAAATAATCACCACCAGAGACACAAGCACAAGCAATCACCTTCCAGTCATTTGGGGGAAGAACCTTTGCACTAATAGTATCTAATAAACCAAGTGAAAAGGGAGCAATCGGCCTATACTGAACACAAGCAATTTTAAGCTCTTTCAGAGTTTTAAAAGGTACAGGTTCATGTTCTTGCACTAGTCTCACTGTATCATCCTGTCTTTCTATAACAGGAAAATGGGTACAGCCATCATTTATTGTTTCCCCTACATTTCGAGCCTGGTAATCAGCCTGATAAGGGAATGGAGGAGCAGAGGGTTGAATGTAGGAAGAAGCTGAGGGCAGCGGAGGCCCCGCGGCTAAGGCAGCTTTAGCCACGGGTTTTTCATCCCCCCTGTCATCCTCAGACTCCAAGTTATCCTTGTATTCACATCCCTCTGTTTCTGGCTCACCCTGATACTCTTCAGATAACGAATTGTCTTCATACAGAAACATTTCTACATAAAGGTCCCTTATTTTTTACCCTATCTGTCCCATATTCTTTTACTCCCAACTACACTTTCCCCAAAAACTTTCTTTACTCACTGTGCGCACTTCACTTTGGGGATTTCCGCACCTTCCTTTAGTTTTAGTTTCCTCGTACACATACTCAAGTCTTCTGTTCAGGCACCACTTGCCGCGGACCAGCGCAGCTCAAAATAACGGTGCAGAATTGAGGAAACACACTTTGTCAAAACAAAACCGATGGGACCGGGAGGACTACTCAAACTGCCTGGCAGCATCTGAGTGCCTCATAGCCCCAGTTTGCTTTATTATGTAGACCTATGCAAATCAAGGACCCTGATACAAAGTTGCACATCAAAGACTAAGACAGGGACTCTCCCAAGGCAAAAACAGGATACATTAGTGAAATTTACAAATATCTGAAACAAACAAAGAGTCAGAGGAAGGGCATGTATATTGCTTCCTGCAACCCAAGGAAGTAAGTGGAGGGGTGCAAATACTCAGCATCATAGCCAAATATGGAGATGGAGGGGGGAGAACTTAGCCCCCTGCTAAGCCTTGAATCTATAATGGCTTTTTGCCATTAACGGTCCACAACACTAGATTATCATTTTATTTTTTATTTACTTCTGGTTTTCTCTAGTAAATTTATTCACCAAGAGACAATGGCTTGCGCTCACCAGAGAGCTCAGCAGTCAAAGCATCACACCCATATGCTAAAATCATAGGTTTGCTCCACGTCAAGGCACGTACAAAAACAGATTGATGTTTCTGACTGTCTGTCTATCTTTTCCCCCGTTTTCCTGCCTCTAACATGAATAAATATATAAAAGAACAAATGAGAATGTTTTTTTGTTGATGTTGTTTTTGCAGCTTAAATTTCATAGAAGAATGAATTATGTTTTACAAAATCTCACCCCAAGAGGGAATAAATGGTAAGGTTGTCAAGTACCATATTTCCCCATGAATAAGAAGCTTCCCTTTATAAGATGCACTTTATTTGGGGGACTCAAAATTTGAGTAAATAATAGCAAATGCGAATAAATGAGAAATGCAAGTAAAAGATTCTACAACCACTGTATAAGACGCACCCAGTTTTCTAACACCACATTTTTCAAAAAAGATGAGTCTTATTCATGGGAAAATATGATATACACTCACCAAATGTCTCTGTGAACAGTTTTTCTTTTTCTTTTCCAGAGACAGGGAGAGAGTCAGAGAGAGGGATAGATGATAGATAGTGACAGACAGATAGAGAGTTCTTGTTATGTGCCAAGTCACAGATCAATCATCAGTTTTTCATTGTTACCCCTTATTTGTTCATTGACTCCTGTCTTATATGTGCCTTGACCAGGGGGCTCTTTGTAATAGAGTGAACATTTGCTATATATAGCGACCTTGGGCTCAAGATGGCGAGTTTTGCTCTAACCATATGAGCCCACGCTCAAGATGGCACCATTGGGATCTAAAACCTGAGTCCACAACATTCCAGGCACTTGCTCTAACTACTGCACCATCGCCTGCTCACGCTGTGAACATTTTTCCTTTAATTTTCTCTGGATTTTATGTAGTATCCCGGTTATTAGTACATGTGGAAAGGCTGTGTCTTTTAAGGTTTTCTTGCCCTAGTATAGATTCATCTTTCCATTTTTTCTATAGGTTTCCTTATTTAGTTTTTATTTCCATTAATTTTAAGGTATATTGCAACTTGAATTGTGATTTTGAGCAGAAAGAGGTTATTTAGGAGTTAATTTCCTTACCTTCAAAAAAGGGATTTTTAGTTAATTTGTATTACTGTTTACAATATTAAGTGTGAGGACAACAGGAATTATACCTTATATAATTTCTAAAGTTAGAGGTAATAGAAACTCGCTTGAAAGAACATAAAGGATTATCTGTGGTAAATCTTTTCCAAGTGAGCTTCCCTGCTGCCACCTCGTGTTCACATTGGGAATAACAGCTCAGATAAGTTCATCTAGATAAATACATCATTGGGTTTTGTGTGTTATCTATCAGAGTTGAATCCAAGGCTATCTCTAAGAAAGTTTTGTAACTTCCAAATATAACGAATTTCTATTTACAGCTACTAATTTTTTCAACCTTAATTGTCATGCGAGCAAGAATTATTCTTGGTGTCATTTCAGTGCTCTGATTTTGGCTGGAATTTGCTCCATAGCACATACAATAATGGACTCTGTTACATGGGCTTTTCTGCTGCCACCTCATGTCCATCATTGGAAACAATCCTCAGTAGAGGTCCAAAGAATAGTTTGGTATAGAGCAATTTACATAAACATTGATTCCAATTTGCTATTTCTGTAAAGGTTTTGTGTATGCTTAGTGGTTTTTTTTTTTCTGAAAATCTCTCGGTTCAACTTATTTTTCTTCTTTACTTCAAGCCGTGCTTTCATAAAGCCTTTGAAAATGCCCATCTTATACCGGGAACTGCCCTAGGAATTCATATCAGTGCACTCAATGCCTTTCCAATCTACTCTCTTAATTTCTGTCTTTAGAACTTCTTTTACATAAATCAACTTCTTGTATTGTAAAATAGGATGTGCTTTGACTTGAAAAGTATTTGGAATTTTAACAGGTTTTTTATTATAAAAAAGGGTTCTTATAACAGATGTGCAAGAAAAATGATCACAAAAACAACAACAAATTTTCATACAGATATATCTACTGTTAATATTAGTACATTTCCTTTTCATATTCTTTGTGTACCTATTATATTTCTCTATGTATATATACTCAGGTACGTTGGGTGTATGTACATCTGTGTGCATAAATGTGTATTGCACATGAGCATAACTCTCTGGGTCAACAGTGTTTTGAGTAGTGGATATCAGTGTACATATGGAAATGACTATTTACTCTTTCATTAAGGAATCTCTTATTGTATATGATTAATTGCAAAAGACTGTGCTCGACACTGGTTGCCTATATTGAATGAGACAGTCTTTTAAATACTACAGTGTAATGGGGTAGACAGAAAGAGAAAAATATACATAAATAAAATAAACAAAAGTTTAATTAGCACTTAATTGGTAGTGCAATATCTTTGGTGCCATTATGATTTGTTGTGGTGAGGATCGGTATATCAGTTTCTCAGACGGAAGAGCTGAGACATAAGTCTCGGTTTTTAAGCAATGTGGGTTCTCAGTTATAAAATGGAGAAAATATTGAAGTATTGAACCAAAGACCCTGGGAGGTGTTCTCTGAGCAAAAGAACCTAGCTTCTATGTAGTGACCAATGCTCAGGTAAGTTAATGATGTCCAAAGCTACGGAGGTCTCTCAGTCTTGATTGCTGCCTCAGTACATGAGAAAGTGCATGTTAGGAAAGGGGTCACTTTGTGCTAAACAATTAGATATATTGATTATGCCATTGAATTTCAAGAGCTAATTAAAGTCTTGTGGTGTTGGCAACACAACAGACTAGATTGTCATTTTATTTTATTTACCTCTGGTTTTCTCCAGTAAATTTATTCACCAAGAGACAATGGCTTGCGCTCACCAGAGAGCTCAGTAATCAAAGCATCACACCGATACGGTAATATCATAGGTTTGCTCCTGCGTCAAGGCACATACAATAGCAGATTGATGTTTCTCACTGTGTTTCTGTCTTTCCCCCCCTTTATCCTGCCTCTAACATGAATAAATATATAAAAGAACAAATGAGAATGGATTTTTTGTTGTTTTTTTGCAGCTTAAATTTCATAGAAGAATGAATTATGTTTTACAAAATCTCACCCCAAGAGGAAATAAATTGTAAGGTTGTCAAATACCATATTTCCCCATGAATAAGAAGCTTCCCTTTATAAGACTCACCTTATTTGGGGGGCTCAAAGTTTGAGTAAATTATAGATAATGTGAATAAATTAGAAATGCAATAAAGATTCTACAACCACTGTATAAGACACACTTAGTTTTCTAACCCACATTTTTCAAAAAAGATGAGTCATATTCATGGGAAAATATGATATACACTCACCAAATGTCTCTGTGAACATTTCCTCTTTTTTTTTTCCAGAGACAGGGAGAGAGTTAGAGTGAGGGATAGATACCGACAGACAGACAGAGAGAGACTTCTTATTATGTGCCAAGTCACAGATCAATCATCAGTTTTTCATTGTGACCCCTTATTTGTACATTGACTCTTGTCTCATATGTGCCTTGACCACGGGCTCTTTGTCATAGACTGACCGCTTGCTCTAGATATCGATCTCGGGCTCAAGATGGTGAGCTCTGCTCAAACCTCATGAGCCCACGCTAAAGATGGCACCATTGGGATCACAAACCTTAGTCCACAACATTCCAGGCACTTGCTCTAACCACTGCACCATCGCCTGCTCACGCTGCGAACATTTTTTCTTTTACTTTCTCTGGATTTTATGTAGTATCCTGGTTATTAGTGTGGGAGGAAAGGCTGTGTGTTTTGAGGTTTTCTTGCCCCAATATAGATTCATCACTCCGTTTTTTCCATAGCTTTCCTTAAGTAGTTTTTATTTCCATTAATTTTAAGGTATTTTGCAACTTGAATTGTGATTTTGAGCGGAAAGAGGTTATTTAGGAGTTAATTTCCTTACCTTCAAAAAGGGATTTTTAGTTAATTGGTATTACTGTTTACTATATTAAGTGTGAGGACAACAGGAATCATGCCTTATATAATTTCTAAGGTTAGAGGTAATAGAAACTCGCTTGAAAGAACATTAAGGATTATCTGTGGTAAATGTTTTCCAAGTGCGTTTCCCTGCTGCCACCTCGTGTTCACCTTGGGAATAACGCACAGATCAGTTCATGTGGGTGTTGTGCGTTATCTATCAATGTTAAATCCAAGGCTATCTATAAGAAAGTTTTGTAACTTGTAAATATAACGAATTTCTAGTTACAGCTACTACTTTTTTCAATGTTAATTGTCGTGAAAGCAAGAATTATTCTTGGTATCATTTCAATGCTCTGATTTTGGCTGGTAAATGCTCCATAGCACATACAATAATGGTCTCTGTTACATTTGCTTTTCTACTGCCACCTCATGTCCATCATGGGAATCAAGCCTCAGTACAGGTCCAAAGAATAGTTTGGTATAGAGAAATTTCCATAAACGTTGAGTCCAATTTGCCATTTCTGGAAAGGTTTTGTGTATGCTTAGTGGATTTTTTTCTGAAAATCTCTCGGTTCAACTTATTTTTCTTCTTTACTTCAAGCCATGTTTTCATAAAGCCTTTGAAAGTACCCATCATTACCGGGCACTGTCCTAGGAATTTATATCCGTGCACTCAATGCTCTCCCAACCTATTCTCTTAATTTCTGTCTTTTGAAATTCTTTTACACAAAAGAACTTCTTGTATTGTAAAATAGGATGCGCTTTGACTTGAAAATTATGTTGAATTTTAACAGCTTTTTTATTATAAAAATGTATTCTTATAACAGATGTGCAAAAAAAATGATCACAAAAACAACAACAACAAATTTTCATACAGATATATCTACTGTTAGTATTAGGACATTTTCTTTTCATATTCTTTGTGTACTTATTATATTTCTGTATGTATACATACTCAGGTACATTGGGCGTGTGTACATCTGTGTGCATAAATGTGCATTGCACATAAGCATACCTCTCTGGGTCAACAGTGTCTGTGATTTGTAGACATCAGTGTACATACGCAAATGACTATTTATTCATTCATTCAGGAAACACTTACTGTACATGATTAATTGCCAGGGACTGTGCTCGACACTGATTGCCTATAGGGAATGAGACAGTCTTTATAAATAGTACAGTGTAATGGGGTAGACAGAAAGAGAAAAATATACATAAATAAAATAAACAAAAGTTTAATTAGCACTTAATTGGTAGTGCAATATCTTTGGTGCCATTATGATTTATTGTGGTGAGGTTCAGTATATCAGTTTCTCAAAGGGAAGAGCTGAGACATAAGTCTCGGTTTTTAGCAATGTGTGTTCTCAGCTATGAAACTGAGAAAATTTTCAAGCGCTGAACAAAGACCCTGGGAGTTTTTCTGTGAGAAAAGCACCTAGCTTGTAAGTGGTGACCCAGGCTTAGATAAATTCTGATGTCCAAATGTAAAGGGATCTCTTAGTCTGGACACTTTTGTTGCTCATTGACTGCTCTCTCATTGTGCTTTGACCAGGGAACTACAGCTGACCAAGTAACCTCTTGCTCGAGCCAGTGAGCCCATTGGGCTAAAGCTGGTGAGCTTTGCTTAAACCAGATAAGCCCACGCTCAAGCTGGCGACCTTGGGATCTCAAACCTGGGTACTCCGCATTCCAGTCAAATGCTCTATCCACCGCGCCACCGCCTCCTCAGGCTGTGAAAATTTTTATCTTTTACTTTCTCTGGATTTTGTTTAGTATCCTGTTTCATAGTATGGGTGGTAACATTGTGTATTTTAAGGTTTTTTTTTTCACTAAAATGTATTCATCACAACATTTTTCCATAGGTTTTCTTATGTAGTTTTATTTCCATTAGGTTTAAAGTATTTTGTAACTTGAATTTTGATTTTGAGCAGGGGTTATATAGGATTGAATTTCTTAACTTAAAAAAGGAAGGGTTTTTTAGTTAGTTTTTATTACTGATTTCTAGAGTAAGTGTAATGATAAAAAGAAACATGCTTTATATCATGTCAAAGGTTTGAGGTAGTTGAAATTTGTTTGAAAGAAAATAATATATTATCTGTTGGAAATGTTTTCCATGTGCGCTTTTCTGCTGCCACCTCGTGTTTACCTTGGGAGTAACAGCTCAGAGCAGTTCACCTGAAAATACACAGAATTTGGGATTTTTGCTTTATTTATCAATGTTGAAACCAAGACTATTTAGAAGATACTTTTATAACTTGTAAATATAAGAAATTTTCAGTTACTGTTTGCTACTTGTTTCAACGTTTACTCTAGTGAAAGCAATAGATATATTTGATATTATTTCATTTTTCTGAAGTTTGCTGAATCTTGCTGCATAGCGCATACAATAATGGTCTCTGTTGCATTGGCTTCTATGCAGCTACCTCTTGTGCATCTTTTGAATCATGCTTCAGAACAGATCCAAAGGAAAGAAATAGTAGAGAGGGTTGTCAACAAACGTTGACTCCAATTGGCCATTTCTGTAAATATTTTGTGTATTCTTAGTGATTTGATTTTTGTGAATCTATCAATTCACATTGTTTTTCTTCTTTCCTTCCAGCAATGCTTTCATAAAACCTTTGAATGTTCCCATCATATACCAGGCACTGTGCTAGGAACTGTATGAGTAGTTGGTGCACTCAATGTCTTCCCATTCTACTATTTTTACTTCTGCTTTTGGACTCCTTTATTTAAATATTCTTAATGTATTGTAAAATAAGATGTGCTTTGATTGGAAAAGTATGTTGAATGTAACTGCTTTTTTATTATAAAAACTGTATTCTTGTTACAGAAGTGCAAGAAAAAATGAAGAGAATACAAAACAACAAATTTTCATTCAGAGATAACTATTGTTAAGATGATGACATTATCTTTCCATATTCTTAGTGTACCTATTATATTTCTAAATCTATATGTACTAAGGTACATTGGGTGTGCATACACTTGTGTGTATATATGTGCATTGCATATGAGCATATCTCTCTGGGTCCACATTTTTTGTCATTTGTGGATACCTGTGTATGCATGTAAATTACTCTTTATTCTTTCATTCATTAAACACTTATTGTATTTCTATTATGTTCCATGCACTCTGCTCTACACTGGTTGTGTATAGTGAAAGAGAAGACTGTCTTTATGAATAATACACTGTCATGCTGTAGACAGAGGAAGAAAAATGTACATAAATAAAATAATTATAAGTTGTGAGAATCACTGGATATAGTAGTGCAATGTCTTGTTCCCAGTTTTCATTGATCGTGGCGATATTCTGTATGTCCGTTTCTCTAAAGGCAGTGCTGAGACCTAAGTCTCAGTTAATTCGCAATGCATGTTCTCAGCTATAAAACTGAGAAAATTCTCAAGGGCTGAACAAAGACCCTGGGAGGTGTTCTGTGAGCAAAAGAACCTAGCTTGGAAGTGATGACCCAGGCTCAGATAAATTTTGATGTCCAAAACTAAGGTGTTCTCTCAGTCTGGACTGCTGCAGCAGTACAAGAGAAAAGTGCATGTTAGGAAAGGGGTCACATTGTATTAAACTATCAGAAATATTTTTTATGCTCCTAACATTCAAGAGCCAAGAAGTCTTCTGGTGTTTTCAACACAGCAGACTAGATTATTGTTTCATTTTTAATTACCTCAGTTTTTCTCTAGTAATTTTTCCCCTAAATAGAATGGCTTGCTATCACCAGATATCTCAGTAGATAGAGCATCACACTCATACACTAATGTCATAGTTTTTGTCCTTGGTCTAATAACATACAGTAACACATTGATGTTTCTGACTATCTGTCTGTCTCTTTTCCCCCGTATTTTCCCTTTAACATTAAAAACTAAATAAAAGAAAAATGACAATGACTTTTTTGGCTGGTTTTGCAGCTTTAATTGCTTAGGGGAATGAATTATTTTTTTTCAAAATCTCACCACAGGAAGAAATAAGTGGTTCGGTTGTAAAGTACCAGATCTCCCCGTGTATAAGTAGAATCCCTCTATAAGTAGCACTTTAATTTTGGGTAACAAAATTTGAGAAAGTGATAGGAAATGTGAAGAAACAGAAAATGCAGTTAAAAATACAACAACCACTGAATAAGTTGCACTCAGAATTCAAACCCCACTTTTTTAAAAATGATGAGTTTTATACATAGGAAAATATGGATAGAAACTCTAAATGTCTCTGTGAACATTTCTTTTTTTCCTTTTTTTCTTTTATCCAGAGTCATAGAGAAAGTGAGGGAGAGGGATAGATAGGGACAGACAAGAATGGAGAACATTTTTTATTAGGTGCCAGGTCACATATCAATCATCATTTTTTCATAAGGACAACTTAGTTATTCATTGACTGCTCTCTCATATGTGCCTTGACCAGAGGGCTACAGCTGACCGAGTGACACCTTGCTCAAGCCAGCGACATTGGGAACAAGCTGTTGAGATTTGCTAAAACGAGATGAGCCCACACTCAAGCTGGCGAATTTGGGATCTCAAATCTGGGTACTGCGCATTCCACTCAAATGCTCTACCCACTGTGCCACTGCCTTGTCAGTCTGTGAATATTTTGTTTCTTTTACATTCTCTGGATTTTATTTAGTATCCTGGTTCTTAGTATGGGTGGAAAGGCTTTGTATTTTAAGATTTTATTCCTCTAAAATATATACATCATTATATGTTTTATAGATTATCTTATGTAGTTTTTCTTTTCATTAATTTTAAGGTATTTTGGAACTTATTGTGATTTTCAGGGGGGGGGTTATTTAGGAGTGAATTTCATTACCTAAAAAAAGGGATTTTAGTTAATTTCTAATACTGTTTCGTATATTAAGTGTAATGACGACAAGAAACATGCTTTATATCATTTCTAAGGTTAGAGGTAGTTGAAACATGCTTGAAAGAACATACAGAATTTACTGTGGAAAATGTTTTTCAAGAGCACTTCCCTTCTGCCACCTCGTGTGCACCTTGAAAATTACAGCTCAGTGGAGTTCACCAGGAAAAACACAGCAGTTGTGTGTTGTGCGTTATCTATCAATGTTGAATCAAAGGCTATCTAAAAGATACTTTCATAACTTGTAAATAGAAGGAAGTTGTAGCTACTGTTTGCTACCTGTTTCAATATTAACTGTAGTATAAGCAAGAGATACACTTCATATCATTTCAATTTTCTGAAGTTTGCTAGAACTTGTTCCATACCACATAAAATATTGGTCTCTGTTACATGTACTTCTCTGTTACCACATGGTTTGCATCTTGGGAATCACACTTCAGAACAGGTCCAAGGAAAACTTTTGGTAGATAAGATTGTCTACAACCATTGATTCCAATTAGCCGCTTCTGTGAAGTATTTCTGTATGTTTAGTGGTTTGTTTTCTGGGAATCTATCGTTTCATCTTGTTTTTTTTTTCCTTCCAACCATGCTTTCATAAAGCCTTTGAAAGTGCCATTTGTATACTCATGTCCCTGCACTCAGTCACTTCCCATTCTACTATTTTTCCATCTGTCTTTTGAACTTCTTTTATTTAAATCTACTTCATGTATTTTAAATTATGATGTGCTTTGATTTGACAAGCATATACTATTTAACAGCTATTTTTTATAAAAACCATATTCTTACTGCAGAAATGCAAAAAAAATGATAAGAAAACAAAACAACAAATTTTAATACATAGATATCAACTGTTAACTTTAGCCATTTTCTTTTAATATTCTTTGTGTACCAATTATATTTCTCTATGTATATGTAGTCAGGTACATTGGGTGCGTGTACCCAATGTGTGCATAGATGTGCATTGCACATGAACATACCTCTCTGTTTCAATAGTGTCTGTCATTTGTGGATATTTGTGTACATATGCTAATGAATATTTATTCACTCTTCCATTAAAAACTTATTAAATTTTCATTATATGCCAGGCATTGTGCTCGACACTGGTTGCCATAGTGAATGGGAGAGACTCACTTTCTGTCTTTATGGATATTACACTGTCATGGAGTAAAAAGAGGAAGAAAAAATATACATAAAAATTAAAAGTTGTGACAAACACTGGATTTGGTAGTGCAATACCTTTGGTCCCAGTGGTGATTGATCATGGCATGGTTAAGTATATCAGTTTCTTGGAAGACAGAGCTGAGTCATAAGTTTTGGTTCTTCAGGAATGCGTGATCTCAGATATAAAACTGAGAAAATTTACAAGTGATGCAACAAATACCCTGGGAGGTGTTCTGTGACCAAAAGAACCTAAATTGTAAGTGCTGACCAGGCTCAGATATATTCTGAAAACCAAAGCTTATGAGGTTTCTCAGTCTGGACTGCTGCCACGGCACAAGAAAAAGTGCACGTTAGGAAAGGTATCAATTCATGCTCAAAATCAGGAATACTGATTGTATATGCCCCTGACTAACAGGAGCCTAGAAAAGTCTTCTGATGTTGTCACCACAGCAGAATAGATTATTATTTTAGTTTTTATTTGCCTCAGGTTGTCTCTAGAAATTTTGTCCCCCTAGAGACAATGGCTTGCATACATCTGAGAGCTCAGTAGTTAGAGCACCACACTCATACAGTAATATCATAGCATTGCTCTCATTTCAAGGCACATACAGAAACAGATTTATGTTCCTGACTATCTGTCTGTCTTTTTCCTTCCACATCCTATCTCTAAATTTAAAAATTAAATAAAAGAAAAAATGACAATGGCTATTTTTCTGTTGTTTTCGCAGCTTAAATGGGGTAGAAGAATGAATTATGTTTTTCAAAATCTCACCACTAGAGAAAATAGGTAGTAAGTTTGTAAAGTACCATATTTCCCCATGCATAATATGCCTCCCTGTAGAAGACGCACCTTCATTTTTGGGCACAAAATTTGAGAAAATGATAACAAATGCGAGGAAACAGGAAATGCAAGTAAAATATACTACAACCACTCTATAAGACGTACCCAGTTTTCAAACCCCACATTTTTCAAAAAAGATGAGTCTTAAATGAGGGCAAATATGGTATACACCCGCCGAATGTCACTATGAACCCTTTATTTCTTTCTTTCTTTTCTTTTCTTTTTTTTTTCCAGAGACAGTGAGAGAGTCAGAGAGAGGGATAGATTAGGACACACAGATAGGAAGGTAAAGAGTATTTTTTTTATTATGTGCCAGTTCACAGATCAATCCTCATTTTTTGTTGTGACACCTTAATTCCTCATTGACTGCTCTCATTGTGCCTTGACCAGTGAACTAATGCTCTTGCTCGAGCCAGTGATCCCATTGGGCTAAAGCTGGTGAGCTTTGCTTAAACCAGAGAAGCTCACGCTCAAGCTGGCGACCTTGGGATATCAACCTGGGTACTCCGCATCCAGTCAAATGTTCTATTCACCTCGCCACTGCCTCCTTAGGCTGTGAAAATTTTTATCTTTTACTTGCTCTGGATTTTGTTTAGTAATCTGTTTCATAGTATGGGTGGTAACCTTGTGTATTTTAAGGTTTTTTTCTACTAAAATGTATTTATCACAACATTTTTCATAGGTTTTCTTATGTAGTTTTATTTCCATTAGGTTTAAAGTATTTTGTAACTTGAATTTTGGTTTTGAGCAGGGGTTATTTATAAGTGAATTTCTTAACTTAAAAAGGAAGTGTTTTTTAGTTAGTTTTTTTTACTGATTTCTAAAGTGTAATGACAAGAAGAAACATGCTTTATATCATTTCAAAGGTTTGAGGTAGTTGAAATCTGCTTGGAAAAAAAATAAAGGATTATCTGAGGGAAATGTTTTCCAAGTGCGCTTCTTTGCTGCCACCCCGTGTTTACCTTGGGAATAACAGCTCAGAGCAGTTCACCTGAAAAAACACAGCAGTTGGGAGTTGTGCTTTATCTATTAATGTTGAAACCAAGATTATTTAGAAGATACTTTTATAACTTGTAAATATAAGGAATTTCCAGTTACTGTTTGCTACTTGTTTCAACGTTAACTCTAGTGAAAGCAATAGACATATTTTATATTATTTCAATCCTCTGAAGTTGGCTGAAACTTGCTGCATAGCACATACAATAATGGTCTCTGTTAAATTTGCTTCTCTGCTGTTACTTCGTGTGCATCTTGGAAATCACGCCTCAGAACAGATCCAAAGGAAAGAAACAATAGAGAGGATTATCTACAAACGTTGATTCCAAATGGCCGGTTCTGTAAATATTTTGTGTATTCTTAGTGATTTGATTTTCGGAAATCTATCAGTTCACCTTGTTTTTCTCCTTTCCTGCCAGCAATTCTTTCATAAAACATTTGAATGTTCCCATCATATACCAGGCACTGTGCTAGGAACTGTATGAGTAGTTGGTGCACTCAATGTCTTCCCATTATTCTATTTTTACTTCTATATTTGGACTCTTTATTTAACTTTTCTTAATGTATTGTAAAATAGGATGTGCTTTGATTTGAAAAGTATGTTGAATGTAACTGCTTTTTTATTATACAAACTGTATTCTTATTGCAGAAGTACAAGAAAAAATGAATAGAATACAAAACAACAAATTTTCATCCAGAGATAACTACTGTTAATAATATGACATTATCTTTCCATATTCTTAGTGTACCTATTATATTTCTATATCTATACGTACTAAGGTACATTGGGTGTGCATACATCTGTGTGTATAGTTGTGCATTGCATATGAGCATATCTCTCTGGGTTCACAGTTTCTATCATTTGTGGATACCTGTGTATTCATGCAAATTAATATTTATTGTTTCATTCATTAAACACTTATTGTATTTCTATTATATCCAGGCACTGTGCTCTACACTGGTTGCCTATAGTGAAAGAGACAGATTGTCTTTATGAATAATACACGGTCATGCTGTAGACAGAGGAAGAAAAATGTACATAAATAAAATAATTATAAGTTGTGACAAGCACTGGATATAGTAGTGCAATGCCTTGTTCCCAGTTTTCATTGATCGTGGCGATGTTCAGTATATCAGTTTTTCGAAAGGCAGAGCTGAGACCTAAATCTCAGTTCTTCAGCAATGCCTGTTCTCAGCTATAAAACTGAGAAAATTCTCAAGCGCTGAAACAAATACCCTGGGAGGTGTTCTGTGAGCAAAAGAACCTAGCTTGTAAGTGGTGACCCAGGCTCAGATAAATTCTGATGTCCAAAACTAAGGAGGTCTCTCTGTCTGGACTGCTGCAACAGCAGAAGAAAAAAGTGCATGTTAGGAAAGGGGTCACATCATGGTAAACAATCAGAAATATTTTTTATGCTCCTAAGAGTCAAGAGGAAAGAAAAGTCTTTTGGTGTTGTCACCACAACAGACTAGATTATTGTTTTATTTTTAAATACCTCAGTTTCTCTCTAGTAATTTTTCCCTCTAAATACAATGGTTGCTATCACCAGATATCTCAGTAGATAGAGCATCAGACACATACATTAATGTCATGGGTTTGGTCCTTGGTCTAGTCACATACAGAAAGACATTGATGTTTCTGACTATCTGTCTGTCTGTTTTCCTTCCTCTTCTTCCCTCTAGCATTATTAACTAAATAAAATAAAAATGACAACGAATTTTTTTGGTGTTTTTGCAGTTTAAATTGCTTAGAGGAATAAATTATTTTTTTTCAAAATCTTACCCCAGGAAGAAATAAGTGGTAAGGTTGTAAAGTACCATATCTCCCCTTGTATAAGTAGCCTCCCTCTATAAGTAGCACCTTAAATATGGGGCACAAAATTTGAGAAAATGATAACAAATGCAAGGAAACAGGAAATACAATTAAAAATACAACATCAACTGTATAAGATGCACTCTGGACTCAAACCCCAGATTTTTAATAATGATGAGTTTTATACATAGTAAAATATGGATAGAAACGCCAAATGTCTCTGTGAACATTTCTTTCTTTACATTTTTTTCCCAGAGTCAGAAAGAGAGTGAAAGAGAGGGATAGATAGGGACAGACAGACAAGAATAGAGAAAATTTTTTTTATGCGCCACGTCACAGATAAATCATCATTTTTTGGTAAGGACACCTTAGTTGTTCATTGACTGCTCTCTCATATGTGCCTTTACCAGGGGGCTACAGCTGACCGAGTGACCCCTTGCTTGATCCAGCGACATTGGAAACAAGCTGTTGAGCTTTGCTAAAACGAGATGAGCCTATGCTCAAGCTGGCGAATTTGGGATCTCAAATCTGGGTACTGCGCATTCCAGTCAAATGCTCTACCCACTGGACCACTGCCTTGTCAGTCTGTGAACATTTGGTTTTCTTTACATTCTCTGGATTTTATTTAGTATCCTGGTTCTTAGTATGGGTGGAAAGGCTGTGTATTTTAAGGTTTTATTCCTCTAAAATATATTCATCACTACATTTTTTATAGATTTTCTTATGTAGTTTTTTTTCATTAATTTTAAGGTATTTTGCAACTTATTGTGATTTTGCGGGGGAGTTATTTAGTAGTGAATATCATTATCTTAAAAAAAGCGATTTTAGGTAATTTCTAATACTGTTTAGTATATTAAGTGTAATGACGACAAAAAACATGCTTTATATCATTTCTAAGGTTAGAGGTAGTTGAAACATGCTTGAAAGAACATACAGGAGTTACTGTGGAAAATGTTTTTCAAGAGTACTTCCCTGCTGCCACCTTGTTTGCACCTTGGAAATAACAGCTCAGAGCAGTTCACCTGGAAAAACACAGCAGTTGGGTGTTGTGCGTTATCTATCAATGTTGAATTGAAGGCTATCTAGAAGATACTTTCATAACTTGTAAATATAAGGGAGTTCTAGGTACTGTTTGCTACCTGTTTCAATGTTAACTGTAGTGTAAGCAAGAGATACACTTCATATCATTTCTATCTTCTGAAGTTTGCTGGAACTTGCTTCATACCACATAAAATATTGGCCTCTGTTACATGTGCTTCTCTGTTACCACCTCGTTTGCATCTTAAGAATCATGCTTCAGTACAGGTCCAAAGCAAAGTTTGGTAGATAAGATTGTCTACAACCATTGATTCCATTTAGCTACTTCTGTGAAGTATTTCTGTATCCTTAGTGGTTTGTTTTCTGGGAATCTATCGTTTCATCTTGTTTTTCTTTTTTTCTTTCAGCCATGCTTTCATAAAGCCTTGGAAAGGTCCCTTCATATTCTAGGCACTGTGCTAAGAACTCATGTCCCTGCACTCAGTCAATTCCCATTCTACTATTTTTACACCTGTTTTTGAACTTCTTTTATTTAAAGCTACTTAATGTATTTTAAATTGTGATGTTCTTTGATTTGACAAGTATATAGTATTTTAACAGTTTTTTTATTTTAAAGACCGTATTCTTATTGCAGAAATGCAAAAAAAAATGATAAGAAAAACAAAACAAAAAATTTTCATACATAGATATCAACTGTTAACTTAAGATATTTTTTTCCATATTATTTGTGGACCAATTATATTTCTCTATGTATATGTACTCAGGTACATTGGGTACATGTACCCAATGTGTGCAATGATTTGCATTGCACATGAGCATACCTCTCTGTTTCAATAGTTTCTGTCTTTTATGGATATTTGTGTAAGTATGCAAAAAAATATTTATTCATTCTTCCAGTAAAAACTTATTAAATTTTCATTATATGCCAGGCATTGTGATCAACACTGGTTGCCATAGTGAATGGTAGAGACTCATTTTCTGTCTTTATGGATATTACACTTTCATGGAGTAAAAAGAGGAAGGAAAAATATACATAAAAAATTATAAGTTGTGAAAAACACTGTATTTGTTAATGCAATACCTTTGGCCCCAGTGGTGATTGATCATGGCATGGTTAAATATATCAGTTTCTCAGAAGGCAGAGCTGAGACATAAGTCTCAGTTCTTCAGGAATGCCTGATCTCAGCTATAAAACTGAGAAAATTTACAAGTGATGCAACAAATACCCCGGGAGGTGTTCTGTGACCAAAAGAACCTAAATTGTAAGTGCTGACCATGCTCAGATAAATTCTGAAAACCAAAGCTTAGGAGGTTTCTCAGTCTGGACTGATGCTACATCACAAGAAAAAGTGCATGTTAGGAAAGGTGTCAATTCGTGCTCAAAATCAGGAAGACTGATTGTATATGCCCCTGACTGACAGGAGCCTAGAAAATTCTTCTGATGTTGTCACCACAGCAGAATAGATTATTATTTTAGTTTTTATTTGCCTCAGGTTGTCTCTAGAAATTTTGTCGCCCTAGAGACAATGGCTGGCTTACACCAGAGAGCTCAGTAGTTAGAGCATCACATTCATACAGTAATGTTATAGCATTGCTCCCCTTTCAAGGCACATACAGAAAGAGATTGATGTTTCTGACTATCTGTCTGTTTTTTTCCTCCCACTTCCTCTCTCTAACATTAAAAATTAAATAAAAGAAAAAATGACAATGGCTGTTTCTTTGTTGTTTTTGCAGCTTAAATTGCATAGAAGAATGAATTGTGTTTTTCAAAATCTCACCACAAGAGAAAATAGGTAGTAAGGTTGTAAAGTACCATATTTCCCCATGTATAATATGCCTCCATGTAGAAGACACACCTTCATTTTTGGGCACAAAATTTGAGAAAATGATAACAAATGCAAGGAAACAGGAAATGCAAGTAAAATATACTACAACCACTGTATAAGATGCACCCAGTTTTCAAACCCCACATTTTTAAAAATAGATCAGGCTTAAACAAGGGCAAATATGGTATACTCCCGTTGAATGTCTCTGTGAACTCTTTATTTCTTTCTTTCTTTTCTTTTCCTTTTTTTTTCCCGAGACAGTGGGAGAGTCAGAGAGAGGGATAGATAGGGACAGACAGACAGGAAAAAAAGAGTATTTTTTTTATTATATGCCAGGTCACAGATCAATCATCAGTTTTTTGTTGTGACACCTTAGTTGCTCATTGACTGCTCTCTCATTGTGCCTTGACCAGGGAACTACAGCTGACAGAGTAACCTCTTGCTTGAGCCAGTGAGCCCATTGGGGTAAAGCTGGTGAGTTTTGCTTAAACCAGATAAGCCCACGCTCATGCTGGCGACCCTGGGATTTCAAACCTGTGTCCTCCGCATCCAGTCAAATGCTTTATCCACCGCGCCACTGCCTCCTTAGGCTGTGAAAATTTTTATCATTTACTTTCTCTGGATTTTGTTTAGTATCCTGTTTCATAGTATGGGTGGTAACCTTGTGTATTTTAAGGTTTTATTCCACTAAAATGTATTTATCACAACATTTTTCATAGGTTTTTTTATGTAGCTTTTATTTCCATTAAGTTTAAAGTATTTTGTAACTTGAATTTTGATTTTGAGCAGGGGTTATATAGGAGTGAATTTCTTAACTTAAAAAAGGAAGGGTTTTTTAGTTAGTTTTTATTACTGATTTCTAGAGTAAGTGTAATGACAAGAAGAAACATGTTGTATATCATTTCAAAAGTTTGAGGTAGTTGAAATTTGCTTGAAAGAAAATACAGGATTGTCTGTGGGAAATGTTTTCCAAGTGCGCTTCTTTGCTGCCACCTCGTGTTCACCTTGGGAATAACAGCTCAGAGCAGTTTACCTGAAAAAACACAGCAATTGGGAGCTGTGCTTTATCTATCAATGTTGAAACCAAGACTATTTAGAAGATACTTTTATAACTTGTAAATATAAGGAATTTCTGTTTGCTACTTGTTTTAACGTTAATGCTAGTGAATGAATTAGACATATTTGATATTATTTCAATCCTCTGAAGTTGGCTGAAACTTGCTGCATAGTACATACAATAATGGTCTCTGTTACATGTCATTCTCTGCTGCCACCTCGTGTGCATCTTGGGATCCACCCCTCAGTACAGATCCAAAGGAAAAAAATTGTAGACAGGATTGTCTACAAACATTGATTCCAATTTGCCAGTTCTGTAAATATATTGTGTATTCTTAGTGATTTGATTTCTGGGAATCTATCCTTTCACCTTGTTTTTCTTCTTTCCTTCCAGAAATGCTTTCATAAAGCCTTTGAGTGTTCCCATCATATATCAGGCACTGTGCTAATAACTGTATGTGTAGTCAGTGAACTCAATATCTTCCCATTCTACTATTTTTACTTCTACTTTTGGACACCTTTATTTAAATCTTTTTAATATATTGTAAAATAAGATGTGTTTTGATTTGAAAAGTATGTTGAATGTAACTGCTTTTTATTATAAAAACTGTATTCTTATTGTAGAAGTGCAAGAAAAAATGAATAGAATACAAAAGAACAAATTTTCATCCAGAGATAACGACTGTTAATATTATGACATTATCTTCCATATTCTTAGTGTACCTATTATATTTCTATATCTATATGTACTGAGGTACATTGGGTGTGCATACATCTGTGTGTATAAATGTGCATTGCAAATGAGCATATCTCCCTGGGTCCACAGTTTCTCTCATTTGTAAATATTTGTGTATGCATGCAAATTACTATTTATTCTTTCATTCATTAAACACTTATTGTATTTCTATTATGTTCCAGGCACTGTGCTCTACACTGGTTGCCTATAGTGAAAGAGACAGACTGTCTTTATGAATAATACATGGTCATGCTGTAGACAGAGGAAGAAAAATGTATGTAAATAAAATAATTATAAATTGTGACAAGCACTGGATATAGTAGTGCAACGTCTTGTTCCCAGTTTTCATTGATCGTGGCGATGTTCAGTATATCATTTTTTCAAAATTCAGAGCTGAGACCTGTGTCTCAGTTCTTTAGCAATGCGTGTTCTCAGCTATAAAACTGAGAAAATTCTCAAGCGCTGAAACAAAGACTCTGAGAGGTGTTCTGTGTGCAAAAGAACCTAGCTTATAAATGGTGACCCAGGCTCAGATAAATACTGATGTCCAAAGCTTAGGAGGTCTCTCAGTCTGGACTGCTGCAACAGTAAAAGAAAAAAGTGCATGTTAGGAAAGGGGTCACATCGTGCTAAACAATCAGAAATATTTTTTATGCCCCTAACAGTCAAGAGGAAAGAAAAGTAATCCGGTGTTGTCACCACAGCAGACTAGATTATTGTTTCATTTTTCATTGCCTCAGTTTTTCTCTAGTAAATTTTCCCCCTAAAGACAATGGCTTGCTATCACCAGAGAGCTCAGTAGATAGAGCATCACAACATACACTAATGTTATAAGTTTGGTCCTTGGTCTAGGCACATACAGAAACACATTGATGTTTCTGACTGTCTGTCTGTTTCCACCACTCTTCCTCCCTCTAACATTAATAATTAAATAAAAGAAAAATGACAATGGCTTTTATTTCGGTGTTCTTGCAGCTTAAATTGCTTAGAGTAATAAATTATTTTTTTCAAAATCTCACAGTAAGAGGAAATATTTGGTAAGGTTTTAAATTACCATATTTCCCCATGTATAAGTAGCCTCCCTCTATAAGTAGTACCTTAATTTTCTGGCACAAAATTTGAGAAAATGATAACAAATATGAAGAGACAGGAAATGCAAGTAAAAATACAACAAACACTCTTTAAGATGCACCTAGGTTTTAAACTCCACATTTTTAAAAATGATGAGTTTTATACATAGGAATATATGGATAGAAACTCCAAATGTCTCTGTGAACATTTCTTTCTTTCCATTTTTTCCTTTTTCCAGAGTCATAGAGAGAGTGAGAGAGAGGGATAGATACAGACAGACAGACAAGAATGGAGGAAATTTTTTATTATGTGCCAGTTCACGATCAATCATCATTTTTTCCTAAGGACACTTTAGTTGTTCATTGACTGCTCTCTCATATGTGCCTTGACCAGGCTGCTACAGATGACCAAGTGACCCTTGCTCGAGACAGTGACATTGGGAGCAAGCTGTTGAGCTTTGCTAAAACAAGATGAACCAACACTCAAGCTGGCGAATTTGGGATCTCAAATCTGGGTACTGAGCATTCCAGTCAAATGTTCTACCCACTGCGCCACTGCCTTGTCAGTCTGTGAACATTTTGTTTCTTTTACATTCCCTGGATTTTATTTAGTATCCTGGTTCTTAATATGGGTGGAAAGGCTGTGTATTTTAAGGTTTTATTCCTCTAAAATATATTCATCACTACATTTTTTTATAGATTTTCTTATGTAGTTTTTTTTTTCATTAATTTTAAGGTATTTTGCAACTTGAATTGTGATTTTGTGGGGGGGTTATTCAGGAGTGAATTTCCTTACCTTTAAAAAAAGAATTTTTACTTAATTTCTATTACTGTTTACTATATTAATGTAATGATGACAAAAATGCTTTATATCATTTCAAAGATTAGAGGTAGTTGAAACCTTCTTGAAAGAACATACAGGATTATGTGTGGAAAATGTTTTCCAAGAGTGCTTCCCTGCTGCCACCTCGTGTGAACCTTGGAATTAACAGCTCAGAGTAGTTCACCTGGAAAAACACAGCAGTTGTGTTTTGTGCGTTAACTATCAATGTTGAATCGAAGGCTATCTAGAAGATACTTTCATAACTTGTAAATATAAGGGAGTTTTAGTTACTGTTGGCTACCTGTTTCAATGTTAACTGTAGTGTAAGCAAGAGATACACTTCATATCATTTCAATCTTCTGAAGTTTGCTGTAACTTGCTCCATAGCACATAAAATATTGGTCTCTGTTACATGTGCTTCTCTGCTGCCACCTCGTTTGCATCTTGGGAATCACACTTCAGTACAGGTCCAAAGGAACGGTTTTGTAGATAAGATTGTCTACAACCATTGATTCCAATTAGCCATTTCTGTGAAGTTTTTCTGTATCCTTAGTGATTTTTTTTTCTGGGAATCTATCGTTTCATCTTGTTTTTCTTTTTTTCCTTCCAGCCATGCCTTCTTAAAGCCTTTGAAAGTGCCCTTCATATACCAGGCACTGTGCTAAGAACTCATGTCCCTGCACTCAGTCACTTCCCATTCTACTATTTTTACACCTGTTTTTGAACTTCTTTTATTTAAATCTACTTAATATATTGTAAAATATTATTTGCTTTGATTTGACAAGTATTTAGAATTTTAACAGCTTTTTATTATAAAAATGGTATTCTTCTTGCAAAAATGCAAAAAAATGATAAGAAAAACAAAACAACATATTTTCATACATAGATATCAACTGTTAACTTTAGCCATTTTCTTTCCATATTCTTTGGGTGCCAATTATATTTCTCTTTGTATATGTACTCAGGTTCATTGGGTGAGTGTACCCCATGTGTGCATAGATATGCATTGCACGTGAGAATACCTCTCAGTTTCAATATTGTCTGTCATTTGTGGATATTTGTGTATGTATGCAAATGAATATTTATTCACTCTTCCAGTAAAAACTTATTGAATTTTTATTATATTCCAGGCACTGTGCTTGACCCTGGTTGCCAGTAATGAATGCGAGAGATACACATTCTGTCTTTATGCATATTACACTGTCATGGAGTAGAAAAATGAAGGAAAAATATACGTAGAAAAATAATATGTTATGACAAACACTGGATTTGTTAGTGCAATACCTTAGGTCCCAGTTGTGATTGATCGTGGCATAGTACGTATATCAGTTTTGCAGAAAGCAGAACTGAGACATAAGTCTCAGTTCTTCAGGAATGCGTGATCTCAGCTATAAAACTGATAAAATTTACATGTGATGCATTAAATATCCTGGGAGGTGTTCTGTGACCAAAAGAACCTAACTTGTAATTGCTGACCCAGGCTCAGATACATTCTGAAAACTGAAGCTCAGGAGGTTTCTCAGTCTGGACTGCTGTCAGGGCAAAAGTAAAAGTGCATGTTTGGGAAGGTGTGAATTCGTGCTCAATAATCAGAAATACTGATTGTATATGCCCCTGACTGTCAAGAGCCTAGAAAATCTTTTGGTGTTGTCACCACAACAGACTTGATTATTATTTTACTTTTTATTTGCCTCAGGTTTTCTCTAGTAATTTTGTCCCCCTAGAGACAATGGCTTGCTTACACCAGAGAGCTCTCTAGTTAGAGCATCACACTCATACAGTAATGTCATAGGATTGGTCCCGGTTCAAGGCACATACAGAAAGAGATTGATGTTTCTGACTATCTGTCTGTCTTTTTTCCCCCACTTCCTCTCTCTAACATTAAAAATTAAATAAAAGAAAAATGACAATGGCTATTTTTTGTTGTTTTCACAGCTTAAATTGCATAGAAGAATGAATTATGTTTTTCAAAATCTCACCACAAGAGAAAATAGGTAGTAAGGTTGTAAAGTACCATATTTCCCTATGCATAATATGCCTCCCTGTAAAAGACGCATTTTCATTTTTGGGCACAAAATTTGAGAAAATGATAACAAATGCAAAGAAACAGAAAATGCAAGTAAAATATACTAAAACCATTGTATAAGACGCACCCAGTTTTCAAACCCCACATTTTTCAAAAAATTTGAGTCTTAAACGAGGGCAAAGATGATATACACCCGCTGAATGTCTCTGTGAACCTTTTATTTCTTTCTTTCTTAATTTTTTTTTATAGAGACAGTGACCGAGTCAGAGCAAGGGATAGATAGGGACACACAGAAAGGAATGTAAGGAGTTTTTTTTTATTATGTGCAAGGTCACAAATCAATTATCAGTTTTTTGTTGTGACACCTTAGTTGCTCTTTGAATGCTCTCTCATTGTGCCTTGACCAGGGAACTACAGCTGACCGAGTAACCTCTTGCTCGAGCCAGTGAGCCCATTGGGCTAAAGCTGGAGAGCTTTGCTCAAACCAGATAAGCCCACACTCAAGCTGGTGTCCTTGGGATCTCAACCTGGGTCTTCCGCATTCCAGTCAAATGCTCTATCCACTGCGCCACCGCCTCCTCAGGCTGTTAAAATTTTCATCATTTACTTTCTCTGGATTTTGTTTAGTTTCCTGTTTCACAGTATGGGTGGTAACGTTGTGTATTTTAAGATTTTTTTTCCATTAAAATATATTCATCACAACATTTTTCAATAGGTTTTCTTATGTAGTTTTTATCTCCGTTAAGTTTAAAGTATTTTGTAACTTGAATTTTCATTTTGAGCAGGGATTATATAGGATTGCATTTCTTCACTTAAAACACGAAGGGTTTTTTAGTTAGTTTTTATTACTGATTTCTAAAGTAAGAGTAATAACAAGAAGAAACATGCTTTATATCATTTCAAAGGTTTGAGGTAGTTGAAACTTGCTTGAAAGAAAATACAGGATTGTCTGTGGGAAATGTTTTCCAAGTGCGCTTCTTTGCTGCCACCTCGTGTTCACCTTGGGAATAACAGCTCAGAGCAGTTCACCTGAAAAAACACAGCAGTTGGGAGTTGTGCTTTATCTATCAATGTTGAAACCAAGACTATTTAGAAGGTACTTTTATAATTTGGAAATATAAGGAATTTTCAGTTACTTTTGCTACTTGTTTCAACGTTAACTGTAGTGAAAGCAATAGACATATTTTATATTATTTCAATCCTCTGAAGTTGGCTGAAATTTGCTGCAACAACAACAAATTTTTATACAGATATATCTACTGTTAATATTAGGAAATTTTCTTACCATATTTTTGTGCAATTATTATATTTCTCTCTATATATATATATTCAGGAATATTGGATTTTTGTACTTCTGTGTGCATCGATGTGCATTGCACTTGAGCATATCTTTCTGTGTTCACAGTGTCTGTCATATTTGGATATCTGTGTATGTATGCAAATGATTATTTATTTTTTCATTAATTCAAGAGACACTTATTGTATTTCTGTCATGTGCCAGGCACTGTGCTTGAAACTTATTACCTGCAGTGAGTGGGACAGACTCATTTATGTCATTATGAATACTACACTGTCATTAGGTAGACAGAAAGAAAACAATATACATACATAAAATATTGGTAAGTTTAACAAGCACTGAATTTGGTAGTGCAATATCTTTGGTGTCACTTATGATTTATTGTGGCAAGGATCAGTATATCAGTTTCTCAGAAAGCAGAGCTGAGACATAAGTCTCAGTTTTTCAGCAATGCGTGTTCTCAGGTTTAAAACTGAGAAAATATAGAAGCTATGAAACAAAGACCCTGGGAGGTGTTCTGTGAGCAAAAGAACCTAGCTTGTATGTCATGACCAATTCTCAGATAAATTCTGATGTCCAAAATTAGGAGGTCTCTCAGTCTGGACTGCTGCCACTGCACAAGAGAAAGTGCATGTTAAGAAAGGGGTCATTGTGTGCTAAACAATTAGAAATAATGATTATGCCCCTGAATTTCAAAAGTAATAAAAAGTCTTCTGGTGCTGTCACCACAGCAGACTGGATTAAAATTTTGTTTTTTAATTACCTCTGGTTTTCTTTAGTATATTTTCCCCCCAAAATACAATGGCTTGCTCTCACCACAGAGCTCAGTAGTTAAAGCATCACACCCATACACTAATATCATAGGTTTGCTCTTGGGTCAAGGCACATACAAAAACAGATTGATGTTTCTGACTCTCTGTCTGTCTTTTTCCCCCTTCATCTTGCCTCTAAAATGAATAAATAAATAAAAGAAAAATGAGAATGGCTTTTTTGTTGTTGTTTTTGCAGCTTAAATTGCATAGAAGAATGAATTTTGTTTTTCAAAATCTCACCCCAAAAGGAAATAAATGGTAATGTTGTAAAGTACCATATTTCCCCAGGTATAAGAAGCCTCCCTGTATAAGACACACCTTAATTTTGGGGCACAAATTTTGACAAAATGATAACAAATGCGAATAAATGGGAAATGAAAGTAAAAAATACTACAATCACTGTTTAAGATGCACCCAGTTTTAGAACCCCAAATTTTTCAAAAGAGATGAGTCTTATACATGGGGAAATATGGTATACACTCTCCAAATGTCTCTGTGAATTTTTTTTTTTTACAATTATAGGGAGAGAACCAGAGTGAGGGATAAATAGGGACAGACATAAAGAAATGGAGAAATTTTTATTATGTGCCAGGACACAGATCAATCATCAATTTTTCTCTGTGACCCTTTACGTGATCATTGACTCCTATCTCATATGTGCCTTGACCAGGGGGATACAGCTCATAGAGTGACCGCTTGCTCGAGGCAGCGACCTTGGACTCATGCTGGTGAGCTTTGCTCATACCACAGAAGCCCATGATCAATCTGGCACCCTTGGGATCTCAAACCTGGTTCCTGCGCATTCCAGTAAAATACTCTAACCCATGCGTCATTGCCTGTTCAGGCTGTGAACATTTTTTTTTTTACTTTCTCTGAATTTTATTTATTATCGTGGTTCTCAGTATGGGTGGAAAAGCTGTGTATTTTAAGGTTTTCTTGCCCTAAAATATATTCATCACTACATTTTTTCATACGTTTTCTTATGTAGTTTTTATTTCCATTAATTTTAAGGTATTTTGCAACTTGAATTGTGATTTCAAAGGGAAGGTTATTTAGGAGTGAATTTACTTACCTTAAAAAAGGGATTTAAGAAAATTTCTATTACTGTTTAATATATTAAGTGTAATGATAACAGGAAACATGCTTTATATCATTTCTAACATTAGAGGTAGTTGAAACTTTCTTGAAAGAACAAACAGCATTATCTGTGGTTAATGTTTTCCAAGTGCGCTTCTCTGGGGCCACCTAGTGTGCACATTGGGAATAACTTCTCAGATCAGTTCACCTGGAAAAATACATCAGTTGTGTGTTGTGAATTATCTATCAATATTGAAGGCAAGGCTAACTAAAGTAAAGTATTATAACTTGTAAATATAAGAAATTAATAGTTACTGCTTGCTCATTCTTTTAACGTTTATTGTAGTGAAAGCAAGAGATACACTCATTATCATTTCCATCCTATGGAGTTGGCTGGGACTTGCCCCATAGCACATACAATAACGGTCTCTGTTAAATGTGCTTCCCTGCTGACATCTCGTGTGCACCTTGGGAATAACGCGTCAGTACAGGTCCAAAGGAATATTTTGTTAGAGAGCATTCTCTATAAACGTTGATTCCAATTTGCCATTTCTGTCAAGTTTTTGTGTATTTTTAGTGTTTTTTTTTTTTTTTAAATCTCTCGGTTCATCTTGTTTTTCTTTTTTCCTTCCAGCCATGCTTTCATAAAGCCTTTGAAAGTGCCCATCATATACCAGGCAGGGTTCTAGGAACTCATGTCCCTGCACTCAATGACTTCCCATTCTACTCTTTTAAATTTTGTCTTTTGAACTTCTTTTATATAAATCTACTTCGTGTATTGTAAAATAGGTTGTATTGATTTGACAAGTATGTTGAATTTTAACAGCTTTTTTATTTTAAAAAATGTATTCTTATTGCAGAAGTCAAGAAAAATGATCTCAAAAGTAACAACAACAAATTTTCATACAGATATATCTACTGTTAATATTAAGACATTTTCTTTCCATATTCTTTGTGTACCTATTATATTTCTTTATGTATATATACTCAGCTATATTGGGTGTGTGTACATCTGTGTGCATAGATGTGGATCACACATGAGCATATCTCTCTGTGTTTACAATGTCTGTCATTTGTGGATATCTGTGTACATATGCAAAATATTATTTATTAATTTGTTTGGGAAACACTTATTGCATTTCAATTATGTGCCAGGCACTGTGCTCGACACTTGTTGCCTATAGTGAATGAGACAGACTCACTTTCTGTCTTTATGAATACTAAACTGTCATGGGGTAGGCAGAAAGAAAAAATATACATAAATAAAATAATCATAAGTTTAACAAGCACTGAATTTGGTAGTGCAATATTTTTTATGTCAGTTATGATTTATTGTGATGAGGTTCAGTATATCAGTTTCTCAGAAGGCTGAGCTGAGACATAAAAGTTTCAGTTTTTTCAGCAATGCATGTACACAGATGTAAAATTGCGAAAATATAGAAATTATGAAACAAAACCCTGGGAGGTGTTCTGTAAGCAAAAGAACCCAGCTTGTATGTGGTAACCAATGCTCAGATAAATTCTGATGTCCAAGGCTTAGGAGGTCTCTCAGTCTGGACTGCTGCCATGGCACAAGAGCAAGTGCATATTAGGAAAGGGGTCACTTTGTGCTAAAGAATTAAAAATAGTGATTATGCACCTGAATTTAAAGAGCAAAGAAAAGTCTTCTGGTGTTGTCAACACAGCAGACTAGATTATCATTTTATTTATAATTTCCTCTAATTTTTTCTAGAATTTTTTTTTCAAAACACAGTGGCTTGCTCTCACCAGATATCACACCCATATGCTAATGTCATAGGTTTGCTCCTGGATCAAGGCACATACAGTAACAGATTGATGTTTCTGACTATCTGTCTGTATTTTCCCCACTTTATCCTGCATCTAACATGAATAAATAAATAAAAGAAAAAATGACAATGGCTTTTTTGTTGTTGTTTTTGCAGCTTAAACTGCATAGAATAATGAATTATATTTTTCAAAATCTCACCCCAAGAGGAAATAAATGGTAAGTTCCTAAAGTCCCATATTTCTCCATGTATAAGAAGCCTCCCTGTATAAGACGCACCTTAATTTTGGGGCATAAATTTTGAGAAAATGATAACAAATGTGAAGAAATGGGAAATGCAAGTAAAAAATACTACAACCACTGTATAAGGCACACCCAGTTTTCTAACCCCACATTTTTCAAAAAAGATGAGTCTTATACATGGGGAAATATGGTATACACCCTCCAAATGTCTCTGTGAACATTTCTTTTTTTCCTTTTTTTTATGGAGACAGGTAGAGAGTCAGAGAGAGAGATAGATAGAGAAGACAGACATAAATGGGCAGAGTTTTAATTATGGGCCATGTCACAGATCAATCATCAGTTTTTTGTTTGTTGGCCCTTACATGTTCACTGACTCCTGTCTCATATGTGCCTTGACAAGTGGGCTACAGCTGAACAAGTGACTGCAAGCTCCAGCCAGCGACCTTGGGCACAAGCTGCTGAGCTTTGCTCAAACCACATGAGCCCATGCTAAAGCTGGCGCCATTGGGATCTCAAGCCTGGGTCCTCCGCATTCCAATCAAATGCTCTAACTATTGCATCATCTCCAGCTCAGTCTGTGAACATTTTTTTTTTACTTTCTCTGGATTTTATTTAGTATCCTGGTTCTTAATATAGATAGAAAGGCTGTGTATATTAAGGTTTTCTTGCCATAAAATATATTCATCACTACATTTTTTCAATAGGTTTCCTTATGTAGTTTTTATTTCCAATAATTTTGAGGTATTTTGCAACTTGAATTGTGATTTTTAGGGGGGGGGTTATTTAGGAATAATTTCCTTACCGTCAAATAAGGGATTTTTAGTTAATTTCTATTACTGTTTACTATATTAACTGTAATGACAACAAGAAACATGCTTTATATCATTTCTAAGGTTAGAGGTAGTGGAAACTTGCTTGAAAGAACATTCAGGATAATCTGTGGTAAATATTTTCCAAGTGCGTTTCCCTGTCCCCACCTCGTGTGCAACTTTGGAATAACAGCTCAGTTCTGTTCACCTGAAAAATATATCTGTTGCTTGTTGTGCAGTATCTATCAATGTTGAATCTAAGGCTATCTAAAATAAACTTTTATAACTTGTAAATATAAATAAATTCTAGTTACTGCTTGCTACTTTTTCAATGTTAATTGTAGTGAAAGCAAGAGATATACTTGGTATTATTTCAATCCTCTGAAGTTGGCTGGAACTTACTCCATAGCACATACAATAATGGTCTCTGTTACATGTGCTTCTCTGCTGACACCTCGTGTGCATCTTGGGAATCACACCTCATTACTGGTGTAAAGGAATATTTTGGTAGACAGTGTTGTCTATAAACTTTGATTCTAATTTGCAGTTTCTGTAAAGATTTTATGTATCCTTACTGGTTTGTTTTCTGAAAATCTCTTGGTTCATTTGTTTTTCTCTTTTCCTTCCAGTCATGCTTTCATAAAGCCTTTGAAAGTGCCCATCATATACTAGGCACTGTGCTAGAAACTCATGTACATTCACTCAATGTCTTCCATTTCTCCGCTTTTAACTTCTGTCTTTTTAACTTATTTTTTTTCTGTATTTTTCTGAAGCTGGAAACTAGAGAGACATTCAGACAGACTCCTGCATGCGTCCGACCGAGATCCACTCGGTACGCCCACCAGTGGGCGATGTTCTGTCTACCAGAAGGCGATGCTCTGCAACCCCGGGTCGTAGACCTGTTGTGACCAGAGCAACTCTTGCGCCTGGGGAAGAACCAAGGAGTCATGTCCAGAGCCCGGGTTATCTTTGCTTTAATGGAACCTCTGCTACAGGAGGGGAAGGGAGAGACAGAAAGGAAGGAGAGGGGAAAGGTGGAGAAGCAGGTGGTCGCTTCTCCTGTGTGCCATGGCCGGGAATCAAACCCAGGACTTTTGCACGTGAGGCAGACACTCTAGCACTGTGCCAAACAGCCAAGGCTTAACTTATTTATATACATCTACTTCGTGTATTGTAAAATAGGATGTGTTTGATTTGAAAAGTATGTTAAATTTTAACATCTTTTTTATTATAAAAAATGTATTCTTATTGCAGAACTGCAAGAAAAATGATCTCTAAAACAACAACAACAAATTTTTATACAGATATATCAACTGTTAATATTATGACATTTTCTTTTCTTATTCTTTGTGTACTTCTTATATTTCTCTATGTATGTATACTCAGGTATATTGGGGTTGTGTACATCTGTGTGCATAGATGTGCATTGCACATGAGCATTTCTCTCTGTGTCCACTGTGTCTTTGATTTGTGGACATCTGTGTACATATGCAAATGATTGTTTATTCATTCATTCATTCAAAAAATACTTATTGTATTTCTATTATGTGCCAGGTACTGTCCTCAATGCTGGATGTTTATAGTGAATGAGACAGACTAACTTTCTGTCTTTATGAATACTACACTGTCATAGGGTAGACAGAAAGAAAAAAATATACATAAATAAAAAATCATAAGTTTAAGAAGCACTGAATTTGGTAGTGCAATATTTTTGGTGTCAGTTATAATTTATTGTGGCGAGGTTCAGTATATCAGTTTTTCAGAAGGCAGAGCTGAGACATAAGTCTCAGTTTTTCAGCAATGCTTGTTCTCAGGTATAAAACTGAGAAAATATAGAAGTTATGAAAGAAAGACCCTGGAAGGTGTTCTGTGAGAAATAGATCCTAACTTTTATGTGATGGCCAAAGCTCAGATAAATTCTGATGTCCAAAGCATAGGAGGTCTCTCAGTCTGGACTACTGCCAAGGCAGAAGAGAAAGTACATTTTAGGAAAGGGGTCACTTTGTGCTAAGCAAATAGAAATAGTGATTATGCCCCTGAAATCCAAGAGTAAAGAGAATTCTTCAGGTGCTGTCACCACAGCAGATTAGATTATCATTTTATTTTGTAATTACCTCTGGTTTTCTCTAGTAAATGTTTTCCCCAAAATACAATGGCTTGCTCTCACCAGAGAGCTCAGTAGTTAAAGCATAACACCCATACGCTAACCTCATAGGTTTGCTCCTGGGTCAAGGCATATACAGAAACAGATTGATGTTTCTGACTCTCTGTCTGTCTTTTTCTTCCTTTATGTTGCCTCTAAAATAAATAAATAAATAAAATAAAATGAGAATGGCTTTTTTGTTGTTGTTTTTGCAGCTTAAATTGCATAGAAGAATGAATTATGTTTTTCAAAATCTCACCCCAAGAGGAAATAAATGGTATTGGTGTAAAGTACCATATTTTTCCATGTGTAAGAAGCCTCCCTGTATAAGATGCACCTTAATTTTAGGGCACAAATTTTGAGAAAATAATAACAAATTCCAATAAACAGGAAATGCAAGTAAAAATGCAACAACCACTGTATAAGACACACCCAGTTTTCTAACTCCACATTTTTCAAAAGATATGAGTCTTATACATGGGGAAATATGGTACACTCTCCAAATGTCTCTGTGAACATTTCTTTTCTCTCTTTTTTTTTTAAATAAACAAGCAGAGAGTCAGAGAGAAGGATAGATAGGGACAGACAGACAGAAATTGAGAAATTTTTTATTATGTGCCAGGAAAAGATCAATCATCAGTTTTTCTTTGTGACCCTTTATGTGATCATTGACTCCTGTCTCATATGTGTGTTGACCAGGGAGCTACAGCTGATCAAGTGACCACTTTCTCAAGCCAGCGCCCTTGGACCAATGCTGGAGAGCTTTGCTCAAACCACAGGAGCCCATGCTCAAGCTGGCGCCCTTGGGATCTCAAACGTAAGACCTGCGCATTCCAGTTAAATACTCTAACCCCTGCGTCATCACCTGTTCAGGCTGTGAACATTTTTTTTTTTTTTACTTTCTCTGAATTTTATTTAGTATCATGTTTATCAGTATGGGTGGAAAAGCTGTGTATTTTAAGGTTTTCTTGCCCTAAAATATATTCATCACTATATTTTTACGTAGCTTTCCTTATGTAGTCTTCATATTCATTAATTTTAAGGTATTATGCAACTTGAATTATGATTTTAAAGGGAGGGTAAATAGCAGTGAATTTGCTGAAATTAAGAAAAGAAATTTTTCATTAATTTCTATTACTATTTACTATATTATGTGTAATGACAACAGGAAACATGCTTTATATCATTTCTAACGTTAGGGGTAGGTGAAACTTGCTTGAAAGAACATACAGGATTATGTGTGGTAAATGTTTTCCAAGTGTGCTTCCTTACTGCCACCTCGTGTGCACATTGGGAATAACAGCTCAGATCAGTTCACCTGGAAAAATACATCAGTTTTGTGTTGTGAATTATTTATCAATGTTGAAGGCAAGGCTAACGAAAGTAAACTATTATAACTTGTAAATATAAGGAATTACTAGTTACTGTTTGCTCCTTCTTTCAACGTTCATTGTAGTGAAAGCAAGAGATAAGCTCATTATCATTTACATCCTATGAAGTTGGCTGGAACTTGCTCCATAGCACATACAATAACGGTCTCTGTTAAATGTGCTTCCCTGCTGATATCTCGTGTGCACCTTGGGAATAACGCGTCAGTACAGGTCCAAAGGAATATTTTGTTAGAGAGCATGGTAGGAAAGGGGTCACTTTGTGGTAAACTAATAGAAATACTGATTATGCCCTTGAATTTCAAGAGCAAAAAATAGTCTTCTGGTGTTGGCACCACAATAGACTAGATAATCTTCTTATTTTTTAATTACCTCTGCTTTTCTCTAATAAATTTTTTCACGAAAAGACAATGGCTTGCTCTCATCAGTGAACTCAGTATTTAAAGCATCACACCCATATGCAAATATCATAGGATTGGCCCTGGTCAAGGCACATTCAAAAACAGACTGATGTTTCTGAACTGTCTGTCTGTCTTTTCTCCCCTTTATCCTGCAAATAACATGAATAAATATATAAAAGGAAAAATGAGAATGGATTTTTTGTAGTTGTTTTTTCAGTTTACATTACATAGAGAATGAATTATGTTTTAACAAATCTCACACCAAGAGGGAATTAATGGTAAGGTTGTAATGTACCATATTTCCCCATGTATTCGAACCTTCCTTGAGTAAGTTGCACCTTATTTGAGGGGCTCATAGTTTGAGTAAATGATAGCAAATGCAAATACACAAGAAATGCAAGTAAAGGTTTCTACAACCACTCTATAAGACGCACCAGAATTCTACCCTTACATTTTTCAAAAAAGATGAGTCTCAATCATGGGAAACTATGATATACACCCACCAAATGTCTCTGTGAACATTTCTTTTTTTCTTTTTTTTTTTTCAAAGACAGGGAGACAGTCAGAGAGAGGGATAGATAGGGACATACAGACAGAGAAAGAGTTCTTCTTATGTGCCATGTCACAGATCAATCATCAATTTTTCTTGTGACCCCTTATTTGTTCATTGCCTCCTCTCTCATATGTGCCTTGACCAGGGGTATATCTCATAGAGTGACCGCTTGCTATAGAAAGCGAACTTGGGCTCAAGCAGGTGAGCTTTGCTAAAACCACCTGTGCCCACGCTCAAGATGGAACCCTTTGGATCTCAAACCTGAGTCCACCACATTCCAGTCACTTGCTCTAACCACTGCACCATCGCCTGCTCACGCAGAGAACATTTTTTCTTTTTCTTTTTCTGGATTTTATTTAGTATCCTGGTTTTTATTGCGGGTGGAAACGCTCTGCGTTTTAATGCTTTCTTGCTCTAAATTAGATTCATCGCTACATTTTTCTGTAGGATTTCTTATGCAGGTTTTATTTCCGTTAATTTTAAGGTATTTTGCAACTTGAATTGTGATTTTGAGCGGAAAGAAGTCATATAAGAGTTCATTTTCTTACCTTCATAAAAGGGATTTTTAGTTAATTTGTATTACTGTTTACAATATTAAGAGTGCAGAAAACAAGAAACATGCTTTATGTCATTTCTAAAGTTAGAGGTAGTAGAAACTTGCTTGAAACAACATACAGGATTATCTGTGGTAAAAGTTTTCCAAGTGCGCTTCCCTGTTGCCACCTCGTGTGCACCTTGGGAATAACAGCTCAAATTAGTTCATCTTAATAAACACATCACTTGGGTGTTGTGAGTTATCTATCAATTTTGAATCCAAGGCTATCTATAAAAACGTTTTATAACTTCTAAATATAACAAATTTCTAGTTAGAGCTACTACTTCTTTCTATGTTAACTGTCGTTAAAGTTAGAAATATTCTTGGTATCATTTCAATCCTCTCATATTTGCTGGAAATTGCTCCATAGCACATTCAATAATGTTTTCTGTTACATGTGCTTCTCTGCTGCCACCTCGTGTGCATCTTGGGAATCAAGCCTCAGTACAGGTCCAAAGAAATATATTGGTACAGAGCCTTTTGAATACACATTGATTCCAATTTGCGGTGTCTGTAAAGGTTTTGTGGATCCTTAATGGTTTGTTTTCTGAGAATCTCTCAGTTCAACTTATTTTTCTTCTTTACTTGCAGGCATCCTTTCAAAAAGCCATTGAAAGTGCCCAACATATACCAGGCACTGTGCTAGGAACTCATGTCCATGCACTCATTGCCTTCAAATTCTACTTTCTTAAGTTCTGACATTTGAACTTATTTTCAGTAAATCAACTTCGTGTATTGTAAAATAGGATGTGCTTTGATTTGACAAGTAGTTGATCTTCAACAGCCTTTTATTATAAAAAAAAGTATTCTTATAACAGATGTGCAAGAAAAATGATCTCAAGAACAACAACAACCAATTTTCATACAGATATATCTAATGTTAATATTAGGACATTTTATTTCCATATTCTTTGTGTACATATTATATTTCTGTATGTATATATACTCAGGTTCATTTGGTGTGTGTACATCTGTGTGCATAAATGTGAATTGCACATGAGCATACCTCTTGTGTCAACAGTGTCTGTGATTTGTGGATATCTGTGTACATATGCAAATGATTATTTATTCGTTCATTCAGGAAACACTTATTGTATTTGATTAATTGCCAGAGACTGTTCTTGACACTGTTTGCCTATAGTGAATGAGACAATCTCACTTTCTCTCTTTATAAATACTACACTGTGATGGGGTAGACAGAAAGAGAAAAATATACAAAATTAAATAAATGTAAGTTTAACAAACACTTAACTTGGTAGTGCAAAATCTTTAGTGTCAGTTAGGATTCATTGTTGTGTTGTTCAGTATATCACTTCCTCAGAAGGCACAGCTGAGACATAAGTCTCGTTTTTTCAGCAATGCATGTTTTCAGGTATAAAACGGAAAAAATATAGAAGTAATGAATCAAGGACCCTGTGACGTGCCCTGTGAACCAAAGAACGTAGCTTTTATGTAGTGAAATATTCTCAGTTAAATTAATGATGTCCAAAGCTTAGGAGGTCTCTCAGTCTGGATTGCTGCCATGGCACAAGAGAAAGTGCATGTTAAGAAAGGGGTCACTTAGTGGTGAACTATTAGAAATACTGATTATGCCCTTGAATTTCAAGAGCAAATAAAAGTCTTCTGGTGTTGGCACCACAACAGACTAGATTATCATTTTATTTTTTAATTACCTCTGGTTTTCTCTAGTAAATTTTTTCACCAAAAGACAATGGCTTGCTCTCACCAGAGAGCTCAGTAGTTAAAGCATCACACCCATATGTGAAATCATAGGTTTGGCCCTGCTCAAGGCACATACAAATACAGATTGATGTTTATGAACTGTCTGTCTGTCTTTTCCCCCCTATTTCCTGGCTCTAACTTTGAAAATATATAAAAGAAAAAATGAGAATGAATTTTTTGTTGTTGTTTTTGCAGCTTAAATTGCATAGAAGAATGAATTATGTTTTACCAAATCTCACCCCGAGAGGGAATAAATGGTAAGGTTGTAAAGTACCAAAATTTCCCACATACTAGAACCTTCCCTGAATAAGATTCACCTTATTTGGGGGGCTCAGATTATAAGTAAATGATAGCAAATGTGAATAAACTAGAAATGCAAGAAAAATATTCTACAACCACTCTATAACACGCACCAGAAATCTACCCCCATATTTTTAAAAAAGATGAGTCTCGTTCATGGGAATAAATGATATTCACCCTCCATATGTCTCTGTAGACAATTATTTTTTTTTCTAAGACAGGGAGACAGTCAGAGATAGGGATAGATAGTGACAGACAGACACAGAAAAAATTCTGATTATGTGCCATGTCACAGATCAATCATCAGTTTTTCTTCTGACCCTTAGTTATCATTGCCTCCTCTCTCATATGTGCCTTGACCAGGGGCTATATCTCATAGAGTGACTGCTTGCTCTAGAGAGAAACCTTGGGCTCAAGCAGGTGAGCTTTGCTCAAACCAAAAGAGCTCACGCTCAAGATTCAACCCTTTGGATCTCAAACCTGAGTTCACCACATTCCAGTCACTTGCTCTAACCACTTCACCATGACCTGGTCATGCAGAGAACATTTTTTCTTTTCCTTTTTCTGGATTTTATTTAGTATCCTGGTTTTTATTGCAGGTGGAAAGGTTCTGCGTTTTAATGCTTTCTTGCCCTAAATTAGATTCATCACTACATTTTTCTATAGGTTTCCTTATGTAGTTTTATTTCCATTAATATTAAGGTATTTTGCAACTTGAATTGTGATTTTGAGCGGAAAGAGTTTATATAGGAGTTCATTTCCTTACCTTCAAAAAAGGGATTTTTAGTTAATTTGTATTACTGTTTACAATATTAAGAGTGCGGACAACAAGAAACATGCTTTATGTCATTTCTAAAGTTAGAGGTAGTAGAAACTTGCTTGAAACAACATACAGGATTATCTGTGGTAAATGTTTTCCAACTGCGCTTCCCTGTTGCCACCTCGTGTGCACATTGGGAATAACAGCTCAGATTAGTTCATTTTAATAAACACATCACTTGGGTGTTGTGCGTTATCTATCAATGTTGAATCCAAGGCTATCTATAAAAACGTTTTATAACTTGTAAATATAACAAATTTTTAGTTAGAGCTACTACTTCTTTCAATGTTAACTGTCGTTAAAGCCAGAAATATTCTTGATATCATTTCAATCCTCTGATATTTGCTGGAAATAGCTTCATAGCACATTCAATAATGGTTTCTCTTACATGTGCTTCTCTGCTACCACCTCGTGTGCATCTTGGGAATCAAGCCTCAGTATAGGTCCAAAGAAATATATTGGTACAGAGCCTTTTGAATACACATTGATTCCAATTTGCGGTGTCTGTAAAGGTTTTGTGTATCCTTAATGGATTGTTTTCTGAGAATCTCTCGGTTCAACTTATTTTTCTTCTTTACTTCCAGGCATTCTTTCAAAAAGCCATTGAAAGTGCCCAACATATACCAGGCACTGTGCTAGGAACTCATGTCCATGCACTTATTGACTTTAAATTCTACTCTCTTAAGTTCTGACATTTGAACTTCTTTTCAGTAAATCAACTTCGTGTATTGTAAAATAGGATGTGCTTTGATTTGACAAGTATGTTGAATTTTAACAGCCTTTTATTATAAAAATAAGTATTCTTATAGCAGATGTGGAAGAAAAATGATCTCAAAAACAACAACAACCAATTTTCATAGAGATATATCTAATGTTAATATTAGAATATTTTATTTCCATATTTTTTGTGTACATATTATATTTCTGTATGTATATATAGTCAGGTATATTGGATGTGTGTATATCTGTGTGCATAAATGTGCATTGCACATGAGCATACCTCTGTGTGTCAACAGTGTCTGTGATTTGTGGATATCTGTATACATATGCAAATGACTATTTATTCGTTCATTCAAAAAACACTTATTGTATTTGATTAATTGCCAGGGTCTGTGCTCGACAATGGTTGCCTATAGTGAATGAGACAGTCTCAATTTCTGTCTTTATAAGTACTACACTGTGATGGGTTAGAAGAAAGGGAAAAATATACAAAATAATATAAACATAAGTTTAACAAGCACTTAATTTGGTAGTGCAAAATCTTTGGTGTCAGTTAGGATTCATTGTGGTGGTGTTCAGTATATCAGTTTGTCAGAAGGCACAGCTGAGACATAAGTCTCTGTTTTTCAGCAATGCGTGTTCTCAGGTATAAAACGGAGAAAATATAGAAGTAATGAATCAAAGACCCTGGGAGGTGCTCTGTGAATAAAAGAATCTAGCTTCTATGTAGTGACCAATGCTCAGTTAATTTAATGATATCCAAAGCTAGGAGGTCTCTCAGTCTGGATATCTGCCACGGCACAAGAGAAAGTGCATGTTAGTAAAGGGGTCACTTCATGGTAAACTATTAGAAATACTGATTATGCCCTTGAATTTAAGAGCAAATAAAATCTTCTGGTGTTGGCACCATAACAGACTAGATAAACTTCTTATTTTTTAATTAGCTCTGGTTTTCTCTAGTAAATTTTTTAACTAAAAAACAATGGCTTGCTCTCACCAGTGAACTCAATAGTTAAAGCATCACTCCCGTATGCTAAGATCATAGGTTTGGCCATGCTCAGGGCACATAAAAAACCGATTGATGTTTATGAACTCTCTGTCTGTCTTTTCCCCCCTTTATCCTGCCTATAACTTAAAGAAATATATAAAAGAAAAAATGAGAATGGATTTTTTGTTGTTGTTTTTGCAGCTTAAATTGCATAGAAGAATGAATTATGTTTTACCAAATCTCACCCCAAGAGGGAATAAATGGTAAGTTGTAAAGTACCATATTTTCCCATGTATTAGAACATTCCCTGAATAAGATGCACCTTATGGGGGGGCTGAGAGTTTGAGTAAATGATAGCAAATGTGAATAAATGAGAAATGCAAGTAAAATATTCCACAACCACTCTATAAGATGCACCAGAACTCTACCCCCACATTTTCCAAAAAATATGAGTCTCATTCATGGGAAACTATGATATACACCCTCCAAATGTCTCTGTGAACATTTATTTTATTCTTTTTTTTTTCAAAGACAGGGAGACAGTCAGAGAGAGGGATAGATAGGGACAGACAGACAGAGAAAGAGTTCTTATTATGTGCCAGATCAATCATCAGTTTTGTTGTGACCCCTTATTTGTTCATTTCCTCTTCTCTCATATGTGCCTTGACCAAGGGCTATATCTCATAGAGTGACTGCTTGCTCTAGAGAGCGACCTTGGGCTCAAGCAGGTGAGGTTTGCTCAGACCACATGAGCTCACCCTCAAGATGGAACCCTTTGGATCTCAAACCTGAGTTTACCACATTCCAGTCACTTGCTCTAACCATGCACCATTGCCTGCTCACGCAGAGAACGTTTTTTTTTTACTTTCTCTGTATTTTATTTAGTATTCTGGTTTTTAGTGTGGGTGGAAAAGCTCTTTTTTTTAGGTTTTCTTGTCCTAAATTAGATTCATCACTACATTTTTCTATAACTTTCCTTATGTAGTTTTTATTTCCATTAATTTTAAGGTATTTTGCAACTTGAATTGTGATTTTGAGAAGAAATAGGTTATATAGGATTTAATTTCCTTACCTTCAATAAAGGGATTTTTAGTTAATTTGTATTACTGTTTACTATATTAAGTGTGCGGTCAATAAGAAACATGCTTTAGGTCATTTCTAATATTAGAGGTAGTAGAAACTTGCTGGAAACAACATACAAGATTATCTGTGGTAAACATTTTCCAAGTACGCTTCCTTGCTGCCACCTCGTATGTACCTTAGGAATAACAGCTCAGATCATTTCATTTGGATAAACACATCACTTGGGTGTTGTGCATTATCTATCAATGTTGAATCCAAGGCTATCTATAAAAACGTTTTTTAACTTGTAAATGTAATGAATTTCTAGTTACAGCTACTAATTCTTTCAATGTTAATTGTTGTTAAAGCAAGAATTATTCTTGGTATCATTTCAATCCTCTGATATTGGCTGGAACTTGCTCCATAGCACATTCAATAATGGTCTCTGTTACATGTGCTTCTCTGCTGCCACCTCGTGTGCATCTTGGGAATCAAGCCTCACTACAGGTCCAAAGGAATAGTTTGGTACAGAGCATTTTGTATAATTGATTCCAATTTGCCGTTTCTGTAAAGGTTTTTTGGACACTTAATGGTTTGTTTTCTGAGAATCTCTCGGGTCAACTTATATTTCTTCTTTAATTCCAGCCAAGCTTTCATAAAGCCATTGAAAGTACCCATCATATACCAGGCACTGTGCTAGGAACTCATGTCCGTGCACTCAATGACTTACCATTCTACTCTCTTAACTTCTGTCTTTTGAACTTCTTCATAGTAAATCAACTTCGTGTATTGTAAAATAGGATGTGCTTTGATTTAAAAAGTATGTTGAATTTTAACAGCCTTTTATTATAAAAATAAGTATTCTTATAGCAGATGTGCAAGAAAAATAATCTCAAAAACAACAACAACCAATTTTCATACAGACATATCTAATGTTAATATTAGAATATTTTCTTTTCATATTCTTTGTGTACATATTATATTTCTGTATGCATATATTGTCAGGTACATTGGGTGTGTGTACATCCGTGTGCATAAATGTGCATTACACATGAGCATAACTCTCTGTGTCAACAGTGTCTGTGATTTGTGGATATCTGTGTACATATGCAAATGACTATATATTTGTTCATTCAGGAAACACTTATTGTATTTGGTTAATTGCCAGGGACTGTGATCGACACTTGTTGCCTATAGTGAAGAGACAGTCTCACTTTTTGTCTTTATAAATACTACACTGCGATGGGGTAGACAGAAAGAGAAAAATATACAAAATAAAATATACGTAAGTTTAACAAGCACTAAATTTGGTAGTGCAAAATCTTTGGTGTCAGTTAGGATTCATTGTGGTGGTGTTCAGTATATCAGTTTGTCAGAAGGCAGAGTTGAGACAAAAGTCTCGGATTTTCAGAAATGCGTGTTCTCAGGTTTAAAACAGAGAAAATATAGAAGTTATAATCAAAGACCTTGGGAGGTGCTCTATGAGCAAAAGAACCTAGCTTGTATGTAGTGACCAATTTTCAGTTTAATTAATGATGTCAAAAGCTTAGGAGGTCTCTCAGTCTGGATTGCTGCCACGGCAAAAGAGAAAGTGCATGTTAGGACAGGGGTCACTTTGTGGTAAACTATTAGAAATACTGATTATGCCCTTGAATTTCAAGAGCAAATAAAAGTCTTCTGGTGTTGGCACCACAATAGACTAGATAATCTTCTTATTTTTTAATTACCTCTGGTGTTCTCTAATAAATTTTTTCATGAAAAGACAATGGCTTGCTCTCATCAGTGAACTCAGTATTTAAAGCATCACACCCATATGCTAATATCATAGGCTTGGCCCTGCTCAAGGCACATACAAAAACAGATTGATGTTTCTGAACTGTCTCTCTGTCTTTTCTCCCCTTTATCCTGCCTCTAACTTGAATAAATATATAAAAGAAAAAATGAGAATGGATATTTTGTTGTTGTTTTTGCAGTTTAAATTTCATAGAAGAATAAATTATGTTTTACCAAATCTCACCCCAAGAGGGAATAAATGGTAAGGTTGTAATTTACCATATTTCCCCATGTATTCGAACCTTCCTTGAGTAAGTTGCACCTTATTTGAGGGGCTCATAGTTTGAGTAAATGATAGCAAATGCGAATACACGAGAAATGCAAGTAAAAGTTTCTACAACCACTCTATAAGACGCACCAAAATTCTACCCCCACAATTTTCAAAAAAGATGAGTCTCATTCATGGGTACTAGGATATACACCCACCAAATGTCTCTGTGAACATTTCTTTTATTCGTTTTTTTTCTAAGACAAGGAGACAATCAGAGAGAGGGATAGATAGGGACAGACAGACAGAAAAACTGTTCTTATTATAGGCCAGGTCACAGATCAATCATCAGTTTTTCTTGTGATCCCTTATTTGTTCAGTGCCTCCTCTCTCATATGTGCCTTGACCAGGGGCTATATCTCATAGAGTGATTGCTTGCTCTAGAGAGAAACCTTGAGCTCAACAGGTGAGCTTTGCTCAAACCAAATGAGCTCACGCTCAAGATGGAACCCTCTGGATCTCAAACCTGAGTCCACCACATTCCAGTCACTTGTTCTAAACACTGCACCATCATCTGCTCACGCAGAGAACATTTTTTCTTTTTTTTTTCTGGATTTTATTTAGTATCCTGGTTTTTATTGCGGGTGGAAAGGCTCTGCGTTTTAATGTTTTCTTGCCCTAAAATATATTCATCGCTACATTTTTCTGTAGGATTTCTTATGCAGGTTTTATTTCCATTAATTTTAAGGTATTTTGCAACTTGAATTGTGATTTTGAGCGGAAAGAAGTCATATAAGAGTTCATTTCCTTACCTTCAAAAAAGGGATTTTTAGTTAATTTGTATTACTGTTTACAATATTAAGAGTGCGGACAACAAGAAACATGCTTTATGTCATTTCTAAAGTTAGAGTTAGTAGAAACTTGCTTGAAACAACATACAGGATTATCTGTGGTAAATGTTTTCCAAGTGCGCTTCTCTGCTGCCACCTCGTGTGCACCTTGGGAATAACAGCTCAAATTAGTTCATCTTAATAAACACATCACTTGGGTGTTGTGCGTTATCTATCAATGTTGAATCCAAGGCTATCTATAAAAACGTTTTATAACTTCTAAATATAACAAATTGCTAGTTGGAGCTACTACTTCTTTCAATATTAACAGTCGTTAAAGCCAGAGATATTCTTGGTTTCATTTCAATTTTCTGATATTTGCTGGAAGTTGCTCCATAACACATTCAATAATAGTTTCTGTTACATGTGCTTCTCTGCTGCCACCTCGTGTGCATCTTGGGAATCAAGCCTCAGTACAGGTCCAAAGAATTATATTGGTACAGAGCATTTTGAATACACGTTGATTCCAATTTGTGGTGTCTGTAAAGGTTTTGTGGATCCTTAATGTTTTGTTTTCTGAGAATCTCTCGGTTCAACTTATTTTTCTTCTTTACTTCCAGCCATGCTTTCATAAAGCCATTGAAAGTGCCCATCATATACCAGGCACTGTGCTAGGAACTCATGTCCGTGCAGGCAGTGACTTCCCATTCTACTCTCTTAACTTCTGTCTTTTGAACTTCTTTTCAGTAAATCAAATCCGTGTATTTTAAAATAGGATGTGCTTTGATTTGACAAGTATGTTGAATTTTAACAGCCTTTTATTATAAAAATAAGCATTCTTATAGCAGATGTGCAAGAAAAATGATCTCAAAAACAACAACAACAAATTTTTATACAGATATATCTAATGTTAATATTAGGACATTTTATTTCCATATTCTTTGTGTACGTATTATATTTCTGTATGTATATATACTCAGGTACATTGGGTGTGTGTATATCTGTGTGCATAAATGTGCATTGCACATGAGCATATCTCTCTGTTTAAATAGTGTCTGTGATTTGTGGATATCTGTGTACATATGCAAATGACTATTAATTCGTTAATTAAAAAACAGTTATTGTATTTGATTAATTGCCAGGGTCTGTGCTCGACAATAGTTGCTTATAGTGAAGGAGACAGTCTCACTTTCTGTCTTTATAAATACTACATTGCGATGGGGTAGAAGAAAGAGAAAAATATACAAAATAAAATAAACATAAGTTTAAGAAGAACTTAATTTGGTAGTACAAAATCTTTGGTGTCAGTTAGGATTCATTGTGGTGTTCAATATATCAGTTTGTCAGAAGGCAGAGCTGAGACATAAGTCTCTGTTTTTCAGCAATGCATATTCTCAGGTATAAAACGGAGAAAATTATAGAAGTAATGAATCAAAGACCCTGGGAGGTGCTTTGTGAACAAAAGAATCTAGCTTCTATGTAGTGACCAATGCTCAGTTAATTTAATGATGTCCAAAGCTAGGAGGTCTGTCAGTCTGTATATCTGCCATGGCACAAGAGAAAGTGCATGTTAGTAAAGGGGTCACTTCATGGTAAACTATGAGAAATACTGATTATGCTCTTGAATTCAAGAGCAAACAAAAGTCTTCTCGTGTTGGCACCAAAACAGACTAGAGTATACTTTATTTTTTAATTACCTCTGTTTTTCTCTAGTTAATTTTTTCATCAAAAGACAATGGCTTGCTCTCACAAGAGAGCACAGTATTTAAAGCATCACTCCCATATGGTAATATTATAGGTTTGGCCCTGCGTCATGGCACATATTAAACAGATTGATGTTTCTGAACTCTCTGTCTGTCTTTCCCCCTCTTTATCCTGCCTATAACTTAAAGAAATATATAAAAGAAAAAATGAGAATGGATTTTTTGTTTTTGTTTTTGCAGCTTAAATTGCATAGAAGAATAAATTATGTTTTACCGAATCTCACCCCGAGAGGGAATAAAAGGTAAGGTTGTAAAGTACCATATTTTCCCACGTATTAGAACCTTCCCTGAAAAAGATGCACCTTATTTGTGGGCTCAGAGTATAAGTAAATGATAGCAAATGTGAATAAACTAGAAATGCAAGAAAAATATTCTACAACCACTCTATAACACGCACCAGAAATCTGCCCCCATATTTTTAAAAAAGATGAGTCTCATTCAATGGAATCTATGATATTCACCCTCCAAATGTCTCTGTAGACAATTATTTTTTTTCAAAGACAGGGAGACAGTCAGAGAGAGGTATAGATAGGGACTGACAGATAGAGAAAGAGTTCTTATTATGTGCCAGGTCACAGAACAATCATCAGTTTTTCTTGTGACCCCTTATTTGTTCATTGCCTCCTCTCTCATATGTGCCATGACCAGGTGCTATATCTCATAGTGTGAATGCTTGCTCTAGAGAGAAACCTTGGGATCAAGCAGGTGAGCTTTGCTCAAACCACATGAGCTCATGCTCAAGATGGCACCCTTTGGATCTCAAACCTGAGTCCACCACATTCCAGTCACTTGCTCTAACCACTGCACCATCGCCTGCTCACGCAGAGAACATTTTTTCTTTTTCTTTTTCTAGATTTTATTTAGTATCCTGGTTTTTTATTGCGGGTGGATAGGCTCTGCGTTTTTATGCTTTCTTGCCCTTAATTAGATTCATCACTACTTATTTCTATAGGTTTCCTTATGCAGGTTTTATTTCCATTAATTTTAAGGTATTTTGCAACTTGAATTGTGATTTTGAGCGGAAAGAGTTTATATAGGAGTTAATTTCCTTACCTTCAAAAAAGGGATTTTTAGTTAATTTGTATTACTGTTTACAATATTAAGTGTGAGGACAACAAGAAACATGCTTGATGTTATGTCTAAACTAAGAGTTAGTAGAAACTTGTTTGAAACAATATACAGGATTATCTGTGGTAAATGTTTTCCAAGTGTGCTTCCCTGTTGCCACCTCATGTGCACCTTGGGAATAACAGCTCAAAATAGTTCATCTTAATAAACACATCACTTGGGTGTTGTGCGTTATCTATCAATGTTGAATCCAAGGCTACGTATAAAAACCTTTTATAACTTCTAAATATAACAAATTTCTAGTTAGAGCTACTACTTCTTTCAATGTTAACTGTCGTTAAAGCCAGAAATATTCTTCGTATGATTTCAATCCTCTGATATTGGCTGGAACTTGCTCCATATCACATTCAATAATGGTTTCTGTTACATGTGCTTCTTTGCTGCCACCTCGTGTGCATCTTGGGAATCAAGCCTCAGTTCAGGTCCAAAGAAATATATTGGTACAGAGCATTTTGAATACACGTTGATTCCAATTTGCCTTTTCTGTAAAGGTTTTGTGGATCCTTAATGGTTTGTTTTCTGAGAATCTCTCGGTTCAACTTATTTTTCTTCTTTACTTCCAGCCATGCTTTCATAAAGCCATTGAAAGTGCCCATTATATACCAGGCACTGTGCTAGGAACTCATGTTCATGCACTCAATGACTTCCCATTCTACTCTCTTAACTTCTGTCTTTTGAACTTCTTTTCAGTAAATCAAATTCGTGTGTTTTAAAAATAGGATGTGCTTTGATTTGACAAGTATGTTGAATTTTAACAGCCTTTTATTATAAAAATAAGTATTCTTATAGCAGATGTGCAAGAAAAATGAACTCAAGAACAACAAAAACCAATTTTCATACAGACATTTTTACTGTAAATATTAGGACATTTTATTTCCATATTCTTTGTGTACATATTATATTTCTGTATGTATATATACTCAGGTACATTGGGTGTGTGTATATCTGTGTGCATAAATGTGCACTGCACATGAGCATACCTCTGTGTGACAACAGTGTCTGTGATTTGTGGATATCTGTGTACATATGCAAATGACTATTTTTTCGTTCATTCAAAAAACACTTATTGTATATAATTAATTGCCAGGGTCTGTGCTCGACACTGGTTGCCTATAGTGAATGAGAGAGTCTCAAGTTCTGTATTTATAAATACTACACTGCTAATGGGTAGACAGAAAGAGAAAAATATACCAACTAAAATAAACATAAGTTTAACAAGCTCTTAATTTGGTTGTGCAATATCTTTGGTGTCAGTTAGGATTCATTGTGTTAGTGTTCAGTATATCAGTTTTCCAGAAGCAGAGCTGAGACATAAGTCTCGGTTTTTCAGCAATGCTTGTTCTCAGGTATAAAACAGAGAAAATATAGAAGTAATGATTCAAAGACCCTGGGAAGTGCTCTGTGATTCAAAGAACCTAGCTTCTATGTAGTGACCAATGCTCAGTTAAATTAATGATGTCCAATACTTATAAGGTGTCTCAGTCTGGATTTCTGCCATGGCACAACAGAAAGAGCATGTTAGGAAATGGCTCACTTCGTGGTAAACTATTAAAAATATTGATTATGCCCTTGAATTTCAAGAGCAAATATAAGTCTTCTGGTGTTGGCACAACAACAGACTAGATTATCATTTTATTTTTTAATTACCTCTGATTTTCTCTAGTAAATTTTTTCACCAAAAGAAAATGGCTTGCTCTCAACAGAGAGCTCAGTAGTTAAAGCATCACACGCATATGCTAAGATCATAGGTTTGGCCCTGCTCAAGGCACATACAAAAACAGATTGATGTTTCTGAACTGTCTGTCTTTTACCCTCTTTATCCTGCCTCTAACATGAATAAATATATAAAAGAAAAATGAGAATGGATTTTTTGTTGTTGTTTTTCAGCTTAAATTGCATAGAAGAATGAATTATGTTTTAAAAAATCTCACCCCAAGAGGGAATAAATGGTAAGGTTGTAATGTACCATATTTGCCCATGTATTAGAACCTTCCCTGAATTAGATGCACCTTATTAGGGGCTCAGATTTTGAGTAAATGATTGCAATTGTGAATAAATGAGAAATGTAAGTAAAATATTCTACAACAACTCTATAAGACGCACCAGAAATCTACCCCCACATTTTTCAAAAAAGATGAGTCTCATTCATGGGAAACTATGATATACACCCACGAAATGTCTCTGTGAACATTTTCTTTTCTTTTTTTTTTTTTCAAAGACAGGGAGACAGTCAGAGAGAGGGATAGATAAGGACAGACAGACAGAGAAAGAGTTCTTATTATGTGCCAGGTCACAGATCAATCATCAGTTTTTCTTGTGACCACTTATTTGTTCATTGCCTCCTCTCTCATATGTGCCTTGACCAGGGGCTATATCTCATAGAGTTACTGCTTGTTCTAGAGAGTGACCTTGGGCTCAAGCAGGTGAGCTTTGCTCAAACCGCATGAGCCCACGCTCAAAATCGAACCCTTTGGATCTCAAACCTGAGTCCACCACATTCCAGTCACTTGCTCTAACCACTGCTCGATTGCTTGCTCATGCAGAGAATGTTTTTTCTTTTACTTTCTCTGGATTTTATTTAGTATTCTGCTTTTTAGTGCTGGTGGAAAGGCTTGTGTTTTAAGGTTTTCTTGCCCTAAATTAGATTCATCACTACATTTTTCTATAGGTTTTCTTATGTAGTTTTTATTTCCGTTAATTTTAAGGTATTTTGCACCTTGAGTTGTGATTTTGACCTGAAAGGTGTTCTATAGGAGATAATTTCTTTACCTTCAAAAAAGTGATTTTTAGTTAATTTGTATTTCTGTTTACTATATTAAGTGTGCGGAAAACAATAAAAATGCTTTATGTCATTTCTAAAGTTAGAGGTAGTAGAAACTTGCTTGAAACAACATACAAGATTATTTGTGGTAAATGTTTTTCAAGTGCGCTTCCCTGCTTCCACCTCCTGAGCACCTTGGGATTAACCGCTCAGATCAGTTCATCTGGATAAACACATCACTTGGGTGTTGTGCGTTATCTATCAATGTTGAATCCAAGGTTATCTATAAAAAAGGGTTTTATAACTTGTAAATATAACTCATTTCTAGTTACAGCTAATAGTTCTTTCAACGTTAATTTTCATTAACACAAGAATTATTCTTAGTATCATTTCAATCCTCTGATTTTGGCTGGATCTTGCTCCATAGCACATTCAATAATGGTCTCTGTTACATGTGCTTCTCTGCTGCCACCTCTTGTGCATCTTGGGAATCAAGCCTCACTACAGGTCCAAAGGAGTAGTTTGGTACAGAGCATTTTGTATAAACGTTGATTCCAATTTGCCATTTTTATAAAGGTGTTGTGGATTTTTATTGTTTTTTTTTCTGAGAATCTCTCGGTTCAACTTATTTTTCTTCTTTAATTCCAGCCATGCTTTCATAAAGCCATTGAAAGTGCCCATCATATACCAGGCACTGTGCTAGGAACTCATGTCCGTGCACTCAATGACTTCCCATTCTACTCTCTTAACTTCTGACTTTTTAACTTCTTTTCAGTAAATCAAGTTCGTGTATTGTAAAATAGGATGTGCTTTGATTTGACAAGTATTTTAAATTTTAACTGCTTTTTATTATAAAAATAAGTATTCTTATAGAAGATGTGCAAGAAAAATTATCTAAAAAACAACAACACATTTTCATACAGATATATCTCTTGTTAATATTAGGACATTTTATTTCCATATTCTTTGTGTACATATTATATTTCTATATGTATATATACTGAGGTACATTGGGTGTTTGTACATCTGTGTGCATAAATGTGCATTGCACATGAGCATACCTCTCTGTGTCAACAGTGTCTGTGATTTGTGGATATCTGTGTACATATGCAAATGATTATTTTTTCCTTCATTCAGGAAAAACTTATTGTTTTTGATTAATTGCCAGGGACTGTGCTCGACACTGGTTGCCTATCTTGAATGAGACCATCTCACTTTCTGTCTTTAAAAATACTACACTGCGATGGGGTAGACAGAAAGAGAAAAATATACAAAATAAAATAAACATAAGTTTAATAAGCACTTAATTTGGTAGTGCAATATCTTTGTTGTCAGTTAGGATTCATTGTGGTGGTTTTCATTATATCAGTTTGTCAGAAGGCAGAGCTGAGACATAAGTCTCTGTTGTTCAGCAATGCTTGTTCTCAGGTATAAAACGGAGAAAATATAGAAGTAATGAATCAAAGACCCTGGGAGGTGCTCTGTGATCTAAAAAACCTAGCTTCTATGTAGTGACCAATGCTCAGTTAAATTAAAGATGTCCAAAGCTTAGGAGGTCTCTCAGTCTGGATTGCTGCCACGGCACAAGAGAAAGTGCATGTTAGGTAAAGGTTCACTTCATGATAAACTATTAGAATTACTGATTATGCCCTTAAATTTAAAGAGTAAATAAGTCTTCTGGTGTTGGCACTACAACAGACTAGATTATCATCTTATTTTTTAATTACCTCTGGTTTTCTCTAGTAAATTTTTTCACCAAAAGACAATGGCTTGCTCTCACCAGTGAGCTCAGTAGTTAAAGCATCACATCCGTATGCTAATATCATAGATTTGGCCCTGCTCAAGGCACATACAATAACAGATTGATGTTTCTGAACTGTCTGTCTGTCTTTTCACATTTTTATCCTGCCTATAACATGAATAAATATATAATACAGAAAATGAGAATGGATTTTTTGTTGCTGTTTTTGCAGCTTAAATTGCATAGAAGAATGAATTATGTTTTACCAAATCTCACCCCAAGAGGGAATAAATTGTAAGGTTGTAAAGTACCATATTTCCCCATGTATTAGAACCTTCCCTGAATAAGATGCACCTTATTTGGGGGGCTCAGAGTTTGAGTAAATTATAGCAAATTTGAAGAAACCAGAAATGCATGTAAAATATTCTACAACCACTCTATAAGACGCACCAGAATTCTACCCCCACATTTTTCAAAAAAGATGAGTCTCATTCATGGGAAACTATGATATACACCCACCAAATGTCTCTGTGAACATTTCTTTTATTCTTTTTTTTTCAAAGACAGGGAGACAGTCAGAGAGAGGGATAGATAGGGACAGACAGACAAAGAGTTCTTATTATGTGCCAGGTCACAGATCAATCATCAGTTTTTCTTGTGACCCCTTATTTGTTCATTGCCTCCTCTCTCATATGTGCCTTGACCAGGGGCTATATCTCATAGAGTGACTGCTTGTTCTAGAGAGCGAACTTGGGCTCAAGCAGGTGAGCTTTGCTCAAACCGCATGAGCCCACGCTCAAGATCGAACATTTTGGATCTCAAACCTGAGTCTACCACATTCCAGTCACTTGCTCTAACCACTGAAAATCGCCTGCTCACGCAGAGAACTTTTTTTCTTTTACATTCTCTGGATTTTATTTAGTATCCTGGTGTTTAGTGCGGGTGTTAAGGCTCTGTGTTTTAAGGTTTTCTTGCCCTAAATTAGATTCTTCACTACATTTTTCTATAGGTTTCCTTATGTAGTTTTAATTTCCATTAATTTTAAGGTATTTTTCAACTTGAATTGTGATTTTGAGCGGAAAGCGGTTATATAGGAGTTAATTTCCTTACCTTCAAAATAGGGATTTTTAGTTAATTTGTATTACTGTTTACTATATTAAGTGTGCGGACAACAAGTAACATGCTTATGTCATTTCTAATTTTAGAGGTTGTAGAAACTTACTTGAAACAACATATAGGATTATCTGTGGTCAATGTTTTCCAAGTGTCCTTTCCTGCTGCCACCTCATGTGCACCTTGGGAATAACAGCTCCGATCAGATCATCTGGTTAAACACATCACTTGGGTGTTGTGCGTTATCTATCAATGTTGAATCCAAGGCTATGTATAAAAAAGTTTTATAACTTGTAAAGATAATGAATTTCTAGTTACAGCTAATACTTTTTTCAATGTTAATTTTTGTTAATGCAAAAATTATTCTTGGTATCATTTCAGTCCTCTGATTTTGGCTGGATATTGCTCCATAGCACATTCAATAATGGTCTCTGTTTCATGTGCTTCTCTGTTGCCACCTCGTGTGCATCTTCAAAATCAAGCCTCAGTGCAGGTCCAAAGGAATAGTTTGGTACATAGCATTTTGTATAAACGTTGATTCCAATTTGCCGTTTTTGTAAAGGTTTTGTGGATCGTTAATGGTTTGTTTTCTGAAAATCTCTCGGTTCAACTTATTTTTCTTTTTTAATTCCAGCCTTGTTTTCATAAAGCCTTTGAAAGTGCCCATCATATACCAGGCACTGTGCTAGGAACTCATGTCTGTGCACTCAATGACTTCCCATTCTACTCTCTTAACTTCTGACTTTTGAACTTCTTTTCAGTAAATCAACTTCGTGTACTGTAAAATAGGATGTGCTTTGATTTGACAAGTATTTTGAATTTTAACAGCTTTTTATTATAAAAATAAGTATTCTTATAGCAGATGTGCAATAAAACAATTTCTGATCTCAGAAACAACAACAACCAATTTTCATACAGATATATCTAATGTTAATATTAGGACATTTTATTTCCATATTCTTTGTGTACATATTATATTTCTGTATGTATATATACTCAGGTACATTGGTTGTGTGTACATCTGTGTGAATAAATGTGCATTGCACAAGAGCATACCTCTCTGTCATCAGTGTCTGTGATTTGTGGATATCTGTGTACATAAGCAAATGTCTATTTATTCATTCATTCAGGAAACACTAATTGTATTTGATTGATTGCCAGGGACAGTGCTTGACATTGGTTGCCTATAGTGAATGAGACAGTCCTAAGTTCTGTCTTTATAAATACTACACTGCGAAAGGGTAGACAAAATGAGAAAAATATACAAAATAAAATTAACATAAGATTAACAAGCACTTAATTTGGTAGTGCAATATCTTTGGTGTCAGTTAGGATTTATTGTGGTGGTTTTCAGTATATCAGTTTGTCAGAAGGCAGAGCTAAGACATAAGTCTCGGTTTTTCAGCAATGTGTGTTCTCAGGTATAAAATGCAGAAAATATAGAAGTAATGAATCAAAGACCCTGGGAGGTGCTATGTGAGCAAATGAACCTAGCGTCTATGTAGTGACCAATGCTCAGTTAAATTAATGATGTCCAAAACTTATAAGGTCTCTCAGTCTGGATTGCTGCAACGGCACAAGAGAAAGTGCATGTTACGAAAGGAGTCACTTCGTGGTAAACTCTTAGAAATACTGATTATTCCCTTGAATTTCAAGAGAAAATAAAAATCTTCTGGTGTTGACACCACAACAGACTAGATTATCATCTTATTTTAATTACCTCTGGTTTTCTCTAGTAAATTTTTTCACCAAAAATACAATGGCTTGCTCTCACCAGTGAGCTAAGTAGTTAAAGCACCAGATGCACATGCTAATATCATAGGTTTGGCCCTGCTCAAGGCACATAGAAATAGAGATTGATGTTTCTGAACTGTCTGTCTATCTTTTCCCCCCTTTATTCTGCCTCTAATATGAATAAATATATAAAAGAAAAATGAGAATGTATTTTTTGTTGTTGTTTTTCAGCTTAAATTGCATAGAAGAATGAATTATGCTTTAAAAAAACTCATTCCAAGAGGGATTAAATGGTAAGGTTGTAAAGTACCGTATTTCCCCATGTATTAGAACCTTCCCTGAATTAGATTCACCTTATTAGGGGCTCAGATTTTGAGTAAATGATTGCAATTGTGAATAAATGAGAAATGTAAGTAAAATATTCTACAACAACTCTATAAGACGCGCCATAATTCCACCCCCACATTTTTCAAAAAAGATGAGTCTCATTCATGGGAAACTATTATATACACCCACCAAGTGAACATTTCTTTTATTCTTTTTCTTTTTTTCAAAGACAAGGAGACAGTCAGAGAGAGGGATAGATAGGGACAGACAGACAGAGAAAGAGTTCTTATTATGTGCCAGGTCACAGATCAATCATCAGTTTTTCATGTGACCCTTATTTGTTCATTGCCTCCACTCTCATATGTGCCTTGACCAGGGGCTATATCTAATAGAGTTTCTGCTTGCTCTAGAGAGCGACCTTGGGCTCAAGCATGTGAGCTTTGCTCAAATAGCATGAGCCCACGCTCAAGATCGAACACTTTGGATCTCAAACCTGAGTCCACCACATTCCAGTCACTTGCTCTAACCACTGCACCATCGCCTGCTCACGCAGAGAACATTTTTTCTTTTACTTACTCTGGATTTTATTTAGTATCCTGGTTTTTAGTGTGGGTGGAAAGGCTCTGTGTTTTAAGGTTTTCTTGTCCTAAATTAGATTCATCACTACATTTTTCTATAGGTTTCCTTATGTAGTTTTTATTTCCATTAATTTTAAGGTATTTTGCAACTTGAATTGTGATTTTGAGCGGGAAGATGTTCTATAGGAGACAATTTCTTTACTTTCATCTTGTTTTTCTCTTTTCCTTCCAGTCATGCTTTCATAAAGCCTTTGAAAGTGCCCATCATATACTAGGCACTGTGTTAGAAACTCATGTACATTCACTCAGTGACTTCCATTTCTACGCTTTTAACTTCTGTCTTTTTAACTTCTTTTTTTCTGTATTTTTCTGAAGCTGGAAAGTAGAGAGACAGTCAGACAGACTCCCACAAGCGTCCGACCGAGATCCATTCGGCATGCCCACCAGGGGGCGATGTTCTGCCCACCAGGGGCCGATGCTCTGCAACCCCAGTTCGTAGACCTGTTGCGACCAGAGCCAATCTTGCGCCTGGGGCAGAACCAAGGAGCCATCTCCAGCGCCCGGGTTATCTTTGCTTTAATGGAACCTCTGCTGCAGGAGGGGAAGGGAGAGACAGAGAGGAAGGAGAGAGAGAGGTGCAGAAGCAGGTGGTCGCTTCTCCTGTGTTCTGATGCCGGGAATCAAACCCGGGACTTTTGCACGCGAGGCCGACACTCTAGCACTGTGCCAACCAGCCAGGGCTTAACTTCTTTTATATACATCTACTTCGTGTATTGTAAAATAAGATGTGCTTTGATTTGAAAAGCATGTAAAATTTTAACATCTTTGTTATTATAAAAAATGTATTCTTATTGCAGAATTGCAACAAAAATGATCTCAAAAACAACAACAACAAATTTTCATAGAGATATATCAACTGTTAATATTATGACATTTTCTTTTCCTATTCTTTGTGTACTTCTTATATTTCTCTCTATATATATATACTCAGGTACATTGGGTTTGTGTACATCTGTGTCCATAGATGTGCATTGCACATGAGCATATCTCTCTGTTTCCACAGTGTCTGTCATTTGTGGATATCTGTGTATGTATGCAAATGATTATTTATTCATTCATTCATTCATTCATTCATTCATTCAAGAAACACTTATTGTATTTTTATTATGTGCCAGGCACTGTCGTCGATGCTGGCTGTCTATAGTAAATGAGACAGACTAACTTTCTGTGTTCATGAATGCTACACTGTCATGGGGTAGACAGAAAGAAAAAATATATACATAAATAAAAAAAAATCGTAAGTTTAAGAAGCACTGAATTTGGAAGTGCAATATTTTTGGTGTCAGTTATGATTTATTATGGCGAGGTTCAGTATATCTGTTCCTCAGAAGTCAGAGCTGAGTTGTCGTTCTCAGTTTTTCAGCAATGCATGTTCTCAGGTATAAAACTGAGAAAATATAGAAGTTATGAATCAAAGCCCTGGAAGGTGTTTTGTGAGAAATAGATCCTAACTTTTATGTGATGGCCAAAGCTCAGATAAATTCTGATGTCCAAAGCATAGGAGGTCCCTCAGTCTGGACTACTGCCAAGGCACAAGTGAAAGTGCATTTTAGGAAAGGGGTCACTTTGTGCTAAGCAAATAGAAATAGTGATTATGCCCCTAAAATCCAAGAGTAAAGAGAATTCTTCAAGTGCTGTCACCACAGCAGATTAGATTATCATTTTATTTTTTAATTCCTTTGGTTTTCACTATTACAGTTTTTCCTCAAAAGACAATGGCTTGCTCTCACCAGAGAGCTCAGTAGTTAAAGCATCACATCCGTATGCTAACATCATAGGTTTGCTCCTGGGTCAAGGCATATACAGAAACAGATTGATGTTTCTGAATCTCGGTCTGTCCTTTTCCCCCTTTATGTTGCCTCTAAAATAAATAAATAAATAAAATAAAAAATGACAATGGCTTTTTTGTTGTTGTTTTTGCAGTTTAAATTGCATAGAAGAATGAATTATGTTTTTCAAAATCTTACCCGAAGAGGAAATAAATGGTAATGTTGTAAAGTACCATATTTCCCCATGTGTAAGAAGCCTCCCTGTAAAAGACGCACCTTAATTTTGGGGCACAGATTGTGAGAAAGTGATAACAAATTCCAATAAATGGGAAATCCAGGTTAAAAAACTACAACCACTGTATAAGATGCACCCAGTTTTCTAACTCCACATTTTTCAAAAGATATGAGTCTTATACATGGGGAAATATGGTATACACTCTCCAAATATCTCTGTGAACATTTCTTTTTGACGTTTTTGTTTGTTTTTTTTTTACAAAAACAGAGAGAGAGTCAGAGAGAAGGAGAGATAGGGACAGACAGACAGAAATGGAGAAAGTTTTTATTATGTGCCAAGACACAGATCAATCATCAGTTTTTCTTTGTGACCCCTTATGTGATCATTGACTCCTCTCTCATATGTGCATTGACCAGGGGGCTACCGCTGATCAAGTGACCACTTGCTGAATCCAGCGACCTTGGACCAAGGCTGGTGAGGTTTGCTCAAACCACAGGAGCCCATGCTCAAGCTGGCGCCCTTGGGATCTCAAACCTGGGTTTTGTGCATTCCAGTTAAATACTCTAACCCCTGTGTCATCTCCTGCTCAGGCTGTGAACAATTTTTTTTACTTTTTCTGAATTTTATTTAGTATAGTGTTTCTCAATATGGGTGCAATAGCTGTGTATTTTAAGGTTTTCTTGCCCTAAAATATATTCATCACTATGTTTTTACATAGGTTTCCTTATGTAGTTTTTATTTCCATTAATTTTAAGGTATTTTGCAACTTGAATTATGATTTTAAAGGGAGGGTTATTTAGGAGTGAATTTCCTGACATTCAAAAAAATTTTTTTCAGTAATTTCTATTACTATTTACTATATTATGTGTAATGACAACAGGAAACATGCTTTATATCATTTTTAACGTTAGAGGTAGTTGAAACTTGCTTGAAACAACATACAGGATTATCTGTGGTAAATGTTTTCCAAGTTTGCTTCTTTGCTGCCACCTCGTGTGAACATTGGGAATAACAGCTCAGATCAGTTCACCTGGAAAAATACATCAGTTGTGTGTTGTGAATTATCTATCAATGTTGAAGGCAAGGATAACTAAAGTAAACTATTATAACTTGTAAATATAAAAAATTACTAGTTACTGCTTGCTCCTTCTTTCAATGTTCATTGTAGTGAAAGCAAGAGATACACTCATTATCATTTCCATGCTATGAAGTTGGCTGGAACTTGCTCCATAGCACATACAATAACAGTCCCTGTTACATGTGCTTCCCTGCTGACATCTCTTGTGCATCTTGGGAATCATACCTCAGTACATGTCCAAAGAAATATTTTGTTAGAGAACATTCTCTATAAACGTTGATTCCCATTTGACGTTTCTGTCAAGATTTTGTGTATTTTTAGTGGTTTGTTTTCTGAAAATCTCTCGGTTCATCTTGTTTTTCTTTTATCCTTCCAGCCATGCTTTCATAAAGCCTTTAAAAGTACCCATCATATACCAGGCAGGGTTCAAGGAACTCATGTCCCTGCACTCAATGACTTCCCAATCTACTCTTTTAAATTTTGTCTTTTGAACTTCTTTTACATAAATCTACTTTGTGTATTGTAAAATAGATTGTTCTTTGATTTGACAAGAATGTTGAATTTTAACATCTTTTTTATTTTAAAAAATGTATTCTTATTGCAGAGGTCAAGAAAAATGATCTCAAAAGCAAAAAGAACAAATTTTCATACAGATATATCTACTGTTAATATTAAGACATTTTCTTTCCATATTCTTTGTGTACCTATTATATTTCTTTATGTATATATACTCAGCTATATTGGGTGTGTGTACATCTGTGTACATAGATGCATAGATGTGCATCGCACATGAGCATATCTCTCTGTGTTTACAGTGTCTGTCATTTGTGGATATCTGTGTACATATGCAAATGATTATTTATTAATTCATTTGGGAAACACTTATTGTATTTCAATTATGTGCCAGGCACTGTGCTAGAAATTTTTTGCCTATAGTGAATGAGTCAGACTCACTTTCTGTCTTTGTGAATACTAAACTGTCATGGTGTAGACAGAAGGAAAAAAATATACATAAATAAAATAATCATAAGTTTAACAAGCACTGAATTTGTTAGTGCAATATTTTTGGTGTCAGTTATTATTTATTGTGGTGAGGTTCAGTATATCAGTTTCTCAGAAGGCCGAGCTGACACATAAGTCTTAGCTTTTCAGCAATGCATGTTCACAGATGTAAAACTGAGAAAATATAGAAGTTATGAAACAAAGACCCTGGGAGGTGTTCTGTGAGCAAAAGAACCCAGCTTGTATGTGGTGACCAATGCTCAGATAAATTCTGATATCCAAGGCTTAGGAGGTCTCTCAGTCTGTACTGCTGCCAAGACACAAGAGAAAGTGCATGTTAGGAAAGGGATCACTTTGTTCTAAAGAATTAGAAATAGTGATTATGCACCTGAATTTCAAGAGCAAAGAAAAGTCTTCTGGTGTTGTCACCACAGCAGACTAGATAATCATTTTATTTTTAATTACCTCTGATTTTTTCTAGAAAAATTTTTCCCCAAAAGACAATGGCTTTCTCTCACCAGAGAGCTCAGTAGTAAAAGCATCACAGCCATACCCTAATGTTATAGGTTTACTCCTGGGTCAAGGCACATACAGTAACAGATTGATGTTTCTGAATCTCTCTCTGTATTTTTCCCTCTTTATCCTGCATCTAACATAAATAAATAAATAAAAGAAAAAATGACAATGGCTTTTTTGTTGTTGTTTTTGCAGCTTAAACTGCATAGAATAATGAATTATATTTTTCAAAATCTCACCTCAAGAGGAAATAAATGGTAAGCTCTTAAAATCCCATATTTCCCCATGTATAAGAAGCCTCCTTGTATAAGACGCACCTTAATTTTGGGGCACAAATTGTACGAAAATGATAACAAATGCCAAAAAATGGAAAATGCAAATAAAAAAATTCTACAACCACTGTATAAGACACAGCAAGATTTCTAGCCTTACATTTTTCAAAAGATTTGAGTCTTATACATGGGGAAATATGGTATACACTCTACAAATGTCTCTGTAAACATTTTGTTATTCTTTTTCTTTTCTTTTTTTACGGAGACAGTGAGAGAGTAAGAGAGAGGGATAGATAGGGACAGACAGACAGAAATGGAGAAAGTGTTTACAATTTGCCAGGACACAGATCAATCATCAGTTTTTCTTTGTGACCCCTGAGGTTTTTATTGACTCCTGTCTAATATGTGGCTTGAGAGAGGGCTAGAGCTGGTCCAGTTACAGCTTGCTCGAGCCAGCGACCTTGGGCTCAAGATGGTGAGCTTTGTTCAAACCACAGGAGCCCTCGCTCAAGCTGGCACCCTTGGGATCTCAAACCTGGGTCCTGACCATTCCAGTTAAATACTTTAACCCCTGCGTCATCGCCTGTTCAGGCTGTGAATATTTTTTTCTTTTACCTTCTCTGGATTTTATTTAGTATCCTGTTTCTTAGTATGGATGGATAGGTGGTGTATTTTAAGGTTTTCTTGCCCTAAAATATATTCCTCACTACATTTTTTCATAGGTTTCCTTATGTATTTTTTAGTTCCATTAATTGTAAATTATTTTGTAACTGGAATTGTGATTTTAAGGGGAGGGTTTTTTAGGAGTGATTTTCCTTACCTTCAAAAAGGGGATTTTTTGTTAATTTCTATTACTGTTTACTATATTATGTGTAATGACAACAGAAAACATGCTTTATATCATTTTTTACGTTAGAGGTAGTTGAATCTTGCTTGAAAGAACAAAAAAATATCTGTGGGAAATGTTTTCCAAGTACACTTCCCTGCTGCCACCTTGTGTGCTCCTTGGGAATAACAGCTCAGAGCAGATCACCTGGAAAAATACAGCAGTTGGGTGTTGTGCGTTATCTATCAATGTTGAATCCAAGGCTATCCAGAAGATACTTTTATAACTTGTAAATATAAAAGAGTTCTTGTTACTGTTTGCTACCTGTTTCAACGTTAACTGTAGTGAAAGCAAGAGATATACTTGATATCATTTCAATCCTCTGAAGTTGGCTGGAAATTGCTCCATACCACATACAATAATGGTCTCTGTTACATGTGCTTCTCTGCTGTCACCTCATTTGCATCTTGGGCATCCCGTTTCAATTCAAGTGTAAAGAAAAGTTTTGGTATATAAGATTGTCTACAACCGTTCATTCCAATTAACTGGTTCTGTGAAATTTTTATGTATCCTTAATGTTTTGTTTTCTGGGAATCTACCATTTCATTTTGTTTTTCTTCTTTCCTTTTAGTCATGCTTTCATAAAGCCTTTGAAAGTACCCATCATAAACCATGCACTGTGCTAAGAACTCATTTCCCTACACTCAGTAACTTCCCATTCTACTATTTTTACATCTGTCTTTTTAACTACTGTCATTTAAATCTACTAAATGTATTCTAAAATATGATGTGCTTTGATTTGACATGTATATTGAATTTAAACAGATTTTATTATATAAATGGTATTCTTATTGCAGAAGTGCAAAAAACTGATACAAAAAAACAAAACAACAAATTTTCATACATAGATATCAGCTGTTAACTTTATGCCATTTTCTCTTTATATTCTTTGTGTACCAATTATATTTCTCTATGTATATGTACTCATGTACATTGGGTGCATGTACCCAAAGTGTGCATAGATGTGCATTGCATATGAGCAAAACTCTCTGTTTCAATAGTGTCTGTCCTTTGTGGATATCTGTGTACATATGCAAATAACTATTCACTTTTTCAGTAAAATTTATTGTATTTTTTTATATGCCAGGCCTTGTTCTCGACACTGGTTGCCAATAGTGAATGAGACAGACTCACTTTCTGTCTTTATGCATATTACCCTGTTATGGAATAGACAGAGGAAGGAAAAATATACAAAAAAAAATTAAAGTTGTGACAAACACTGGAATTGGTAGTGCAATACCTATGGTCCCAGTTCTGATTGATTGTGGCATGGTTAAGTATATCAGTTTCTCACAAGGCAGACCTGAGACATAAGTTTCAGTTCTTCACCAATCCTTGATATCAGCTATAAAACTGAGAAACTTTACAAGTGATGAAACAATGAACCTGGGAGGTGTTCGGTGACCAAAAGAACCTAACTTGTAAGTGCTGACCCAGGCTCAGATAAATTCTGAAAACAAAAGTTTAGGAGGTTTCTCATTCTGGACTGCTGCCATGGCACAAGAAAAATTGCATGTTAGGAAAGGTATCAATGCTTGCTCTACTATCAGAAATACTGTTTATCACTGTTTATGCCCTTGACTATCAAGAGCATAGAAAAGTATTCTGTTGCTGTCACCTCAGCAAACTAGATTATTATTTTATTTTTTAATTGCCTTAAGTTTTCTCTAGTAATTTTGTCCCCTAGAGAGAATAGCTTGCTTACACCAGAGAGTTCAGTATTTAGAGCATCTCACCCATATAGTAATGTCATAGGTTTGGTCCTGTTTCAAGGCACATAGAGAAACAGATTGATGTTTCTGACTATCTGTCTGTTTCCCCCCACACACTTCCTTTCTCTACCATTAATAATTAATTTAAAAAATGACAATGGCTTTTTTTGTTGTTTTTGCAGCTTATATTGCATAGAAGAATGAATTATGTTTTCTAAAATCTCACCACAAGAAAAAATAGGTAGTAGGTTTGCAAAGTATCATATTTCCCCATGCATAACCTGTCTCCCTGTAGAAGACACACCTTCATTTTTGGGCACAAAATTTGAGGAAATGATAACAAATGCGAAGAAACAGGAAATGCAAGTAAAAAATACTACAACCACTGTATAAGACGCACCCTGTTTTCAAACCGCACATTTTTCAAAAAAGATGAGTCTTAAATGAGAGGTAATATGATATACACCCGCCGAATGTCTCTGTGAACATTTGATTTCTTTCTTTCTTTCTTCTTCTTTCTTTCTTTCTTTCTTTCTTTCTTTCTTTCTTTCTTTCTTTCTTTTCTTTTTTTTTTACAGAGACAAGGGAGAGAGTCAGAGAGAGGGATAGATAGGGACACACAGACAGGAATATAAAGTGTTTTTTTATTATTATGTGCCAGGTCAAAGATCAATCATCAGTTTTTTGTTGTGTCAACTTAGTTGTTCCTTGACTGCTTTCTCATTGTGCCTTGACCAGGGAACTACAGCTACCGAGTGACCTCTTGCTCAAGTAGTGAGCGCATTGGGCTAAAGCTGGTGAGTTTTTCTCAAACTAGATAATCCCACGCTCAAGCTGGCAACCTTGGGATTTCAAATCTGGGTCCTTCGCATTCCAGTCAAATGCTCTATCCACTGCGCCACTGCCTGCTCAAGCTGTGACAAGTTTTTTCTTTTACTTTCTCTGAATTTTGTTTAGTATCTTGTTTCATAGTATTGATGGAAAGGCTTTGTATTTTAAGGGGTTTTGTACTAAAATATATTCATCACAACATTTTTCCATAGGTTTTCTTATGTAGTTTTTCTTTTCATTAAGTTTGAAGTATTTTGTAACTTGAATTTTGATTTTGAGCAGGAGTTATTTATGACTGAATTTCTTAACTTAAAAAAGGAAGGGTTTCTCAGTTAGATTTTAGTTCTCATTTCTATAGTATGTGTAATGACAATAAGAAACATGCTTTATATGATTTCAAAGGTTTGAGGTAGTTTAAACTTGCTTGAAAGAATATACAGGATTGCCTGTGGAAAATGTTTTCCAAATACGCTTCTCTGCTGCCACCTCGTGTTCAACTTGGGAATAACAGCTCAGAGCAGTTCACCTGGAAAAATACAAAAGTTAGGTGCTGTGCGTTATCTATCAATGTTGAAACCAAGACTATTTAGAAGATAATTTATAACTTGTAAATATAAGGAATTTCTAGTTATTGTTTGTTACTTGTTTCAACATTAACTCTAGTGAAAGCAATAGACATACCTGATATAATTTCAATCCTCTGAAGTTTGCTGAAACTTACTGCACAGTACATACAATAATGGTTGCTCTTACATTTGGTTCTCTGCTGCCACCTTGTGTGCATCTTGGGAATCACGCCTTAGTACAAATCCAAAGGTTAGGAATGGTAGTGAAGATTATCTAAAAATGTTGATACCAAATTGCCGTTTCTGTAAATGTTTTTTGTATTCTTAGTGATTTGATTTCTGGGAATTTATCGGTTCATCTTGTTTGTTTTCTTTCCTTCCAGCAATGCTTACATAAGATCTTTCAATGTCCCTATCATATACCATGTACTGTGCTAGGAACTACATGAGTAGTTGCTGCACTAAATGTCTTTCCATTCTACTATTTTTACTTCTGTCTTTTGAACTCCTTTATTTAAATCTTCTTAATGTATTGTAAAATAGGTTGTGCTTTGATTTGACAAGTATATTCAATTTAACTACGTTTTTATTTTATTTTATTATATTTATTTATTTTTGTATTTTTCTGAAGCTGGAAATGGGGAGAAACAGTCAGACAGACTCCCGCATGCACCCGACTGGGATCCACCTGGCTAGCCCACCAGGGTCGATGCTCTGCCCACCATGGGGCGATGCTCTGCCCCTCCGGGTTGTCGATCAACCGCGACCGGAGCCACTCTAGCGCCTGGGGCAGAGGCAAAGGAGCCATCACCTGCGCCCGGGGATATATGCTACAATGGAGCCTTGGCTGCGGGAGGGGAAGAGAGAGACAGAGAGGAAGGAGGGGGGTGAAGAAGCAAATGGGTGCTTCTCAAACGTGCCCTGGCTGGGTATCTAACCCGGTTGCCCTGCACGCCAGTCCAACGTTCTACTGCTGAGCCAACCGGCCAGGGCCTAACTACATTTTTATTATAAAAACTGTATTTTTATTTCAACTGCAAAAAAAATTATAAGAAAAGGAAACAACAAATTTTCATACAGAGATATCTACCGTTAATATTATGACATTATCTTTCCATATTCTTAGTATACCTATTATATTTCTCTATCTACACATTCTAAGGTGCATTGGGTGTGCATACACCTGTGTGCATAGATATGCATTGCACATGAGCATATCTCTCTGTGTACACAGTGTCTATCATTTGTGGAAACCTGTGTATGCATGCAAATTACTATTTATACATTCATTCATTAAAAAATTATTGTATTTCTATTATATACCAGGCACTGTGCTCGACACTGGTTGCCTATAGTGAAAAAGACAGAATAACTTTCTGTCTCTATGAATAATAGACTGTCATGCTGCAAACAAAGGAAGAAAAAATATACATAAATAAAATAATTATAAGTTGTGACAAGCACTGGATATGGTAGTGCAAAGTCTTGTTCCCAGGTTTCATTGATCGAGGCTAAGTTAAGTATATCAGTTCCTTGAAAGGCAGAGCTGAGACATAAGTCTTACTTCTTCAGCAATGCATGTTCTCAGGTATAAAACTCAGAAAATTCTCAAGTGCTGAAACAAAGACCCTGGGAGTTTTTGTGTTACCAAAAGAACCTGGCTTGTAAGTGGTGACCCAGGCTCAGATAAATTCTGATGTCCAAAGCTTAGGAGGTCTCTCAGTCTGGACTGCTGAAACAGCACAAGAAAAAAGTGCATGTTAGGAAAGAAGTCACGCCGTGATAAACAATCAGAAATATTTTTATGCCCCTGACTGTCAAGAGCAAAGAACAGTCTTCTGGTGTTGTAACAACAGCAGCCTAGATTATTATTTTCCTTTTTAATTACCTCAGGTTTCTTTAGTAATTATTACCCCCTAAAGACAATGGCTTGCTATTACCAGAGAGCTGAGTAGATAGAGCATCACAGCCATACACTAATATCATAGGTTTGGATCTGGGTCTAGGCACATACAGAAACACATTGATGTTTCTGACTATCTGTCTGTGTGTTTTCCCCCTTCTTCCTTCCTCTAACATTAAGATGTAAATGAAAGAAAAATGACAATGGGTTTTTTTTTGCTAATTTTGCAGCTTAAATTTCTTAGAGGAATGAATTATGTTTTTCAAAATCTTATCCCAAAATGAAATAAGTGGTAAGATTCTAAAGTACCATATTTCCTCATGTAAAGTAGCCTCCCTGTATAAGAAGCACCTTAATTTTGGGGCACAAAATTTGAGAAAATGATAACAAATGCGAAGAAACAGGAAATGCAAGTAAAAATTCTACAACCACTTTATAAGACACACCCAGTTTTCAAACCCCACATTTTTAAAAATGATGAGTTTTATAATAGGAAAATATGAATAGAACCTCCATATGTCTCTGTGAACATTTTTCTTTCTATTTTCTTTGTTTTTTACAGAGACATAGAGAGAGTCAGAGAGAGGGATAGATAGGGACAGACAGACAGAAATGGAGAAAGATTTTATTATGTGCCATGTCACAGATCAATCATCGGTTTTTCATTGGGACACCTTAGTTGTTCATTGACTGCTCTCTCATATGTGCCTTGATCAGGAGGCTACAGCTGAACAAGTGACCCCTTGCTTGAGCCAGCGACCTTGGGCTCAGCTGTTGAGCTTTGCTAAAACAAGATGAGCTCACACTCAAGCTGGCGACCTAGGAAACTCAAAACTGGGTACTGCTCATTCCAGTCGAATGCTCAACCCCCTGTGCCACTACCTTGTCACTCTGTGAACATTTTTTTTTACATTCCCTGGATTTTATTTAGTATACTGGTTCTTAGTATGCATGGAAAGACCATGTATTTTAAGGATTTTTTCCCCTAAAATATATTCATCAATACAATTTTCCATAGATTTTTTTATGTAATCTTTACTTTCATTAATTTTAAAGTATTTTGTAACTTGAATTGTGAGTTTGAGGGGAGATTATTTAGGATTGAATTTCTTAACTTAAAAAAGAAAGGGTTTTGGCCCTGGCCCATTGGCTCAGTAGTAGAGCATTGGCCTGGCATGCAGAAGTCCTGGGTTTTATTCCTGGCCAGGGCACACATGAGAAGCGCTCATTTGCTTCTCCACCCCTCCTCTTCTCCTTTCTCTCTGTCTCTCTCTTCCCCTCCCGCAGCCGAGGCTCCATTGGAGCAAAGATGGCCCAGTCGCAGGGGATGTATTCTTGGCCTCTGCCCCAGGCACTAGTGTGGCTCTGGTTGCAACAGAGAGACGCCCCAGAGGGGCAGAGCATCGTCACCTGGGAGGCAGAGGGTCGACCCTGATGGGCATGCTGGGTGGATCCTGGTTGGGTGCAAGCGGGAGTCTGTCTGACTCTCTCTGCCCGTTTCCAGCTGCAGAAAAATTAAAAAAAAAAATTATATATATATATAATGTAAAAAAGAGAAAAAAAAGTAAAAAAAAGGGTTTCTATGAATGATTACTAGAGTAAGTATAATGACTACAAGAAATATGATTTATATGATTTCAAAGGTTTGAGGTAGTTAAAACTTGATTGAATGAACATACAGGAATGTCTGTGGTAAATGTTTCCCAAGTGCGCTATTCTGCTGCCACCTCGTGTGAACCTTGGGAATAACAGCTCAGAGCAGTTCACCTTGAAAAATACAGCAGTTGAGTGTTGTGCGTTATCTATCAACGTTGAATCCAAAACTATCTAGAAGATACTTTTATAACTTGTAAATATAAGGGAGTTCTAGTTACTGTTTGCTACCTGTTTCAACATTAACTGTAGTGTAAGGAAGAAATATACTTGATATCATTTCAATCCTCTGAAGTTGGCTGGAACTTGCTGCATAGCACATACAATAATGGTCTCTGTTTCATGTGCTTCTCTGCTGCCACCTCGTGTGCATGTTGGGAATCATGCCTCAGTACAGATCCAAAGGAAAGGAATGGTAGAGCGGATTGTCTACAAACGTGGATTCCAATTTGCCTTTTCTGTAATGTTTTTGTTTATTCTTTGTGAGGTTTTTTCTGGGAGTGTATCATTTTATCTTGTTTTTCTTCTTTCCTTCCAGCCATGCTTTCATAAAGCCTTTGAAAGTGCCCATCATATACCAGGCTCTGTGGTAAGAACTCATGTCTCTGCAATCAGTCCCTTCCCTTTATACTATTTTTACATCTGTCTTTGGAACTTATTTCATTGAAATCTACTTAATGTATTGTAAAACATGATGTGCTTTGATTTGACAAGTATATATAATTTTAACACCTTTTTATTATAAAAATGGTACTCTTATAGCAGAAGTACAAAAAAAAATAAGAAAATCCAAACAAAAAATTTTTATACATAGATATCAACTGTTAACATTATGCCATTTTCTTTCCATATTCTTCGTGTACCAATTATATTTTTCTATGTATATGTACTCAGGTACATTGGGTGATTGTACCCAATGTGTGCATAGATGTGCATTGCACATGAGCATACCTCTCTGTTTCAATAGTGTCTGTCATTTGTGGATATTTGTGTATGTATGCAAATGAATATTTATTCACTCTTCCAGTAAAAACTTATAGAATTTTTATTATATGCCAGGCACTGTGCTCGGCACTGGTTGCCAATAGTGAATGGGACAGACTCACTTTCCATCTTTATGGATATTACACTGTCATGGATTAGAAAGAGGAAGGAAAAATACACATAAAAAATTATAAGTTGTGACAAACACTGGATTTGGTAGTGCAATAACTTTGTTCCCAGTTGTGATTGATCATGGCATGGTTAAGTATATTAGTTTCTCAGAAGGCAGAGCTGAGACATAAGTCTCAGTTCTTCAGAAATGCGTGATCTCAGCTATAAAACTGAGAAAATTTACAAGTGATGCAACAAATATCCTGGGAGGTGTTCTGTGACTTAAAGAACCTAAATTGTAAGTGCTGACCCAGATTCAGATAAATTCTGTAAACCAAAGCTTAGGAGGTTTCTCAGTCTGGACTGCTGCAACGGCACAAGAAAAAGTGCATGTTAGGAAAGGTGTGAATTCGTGCTCAACAATCATAAATACTGTTTATGCCCCTGACTGTCAAGAGCATATAAAAATTTTCTGATTTTGTCAGCACAGAGACTCGATTATTATTTTATAACTTAATTACCTCAGGTTTTCTCAAGTAATTTTGTCCCTCAAGTGAGAATTTCTTGCTTACACCAGAGAGCTCAGTAGTTAGAGCATCACACCCAAACAGTAATATCATAAGTTTGGTCCTGTTTAAGGCACATACATAAACAGATTGATGTTTCTGACTGTCTGTCATTTTCCGCCCAATGCCTCCCTCTAACATTAATAATTATATAAAAGAAAAAATGACAATGGCTATTTTTTGGCTGTTTTTGTAGCTTAAATTGCATAGAGAAATGAATTATGTTTTTCAAAATCTCAATGCAAGAGGAAATAGGTAGTAAGTTTGTAAAGTACCATATTTACCCATGCATAATATGCCTCCCTGTAGAAGATGCACCTTCATTTTTGGGCACAAAATTTGAGAAAATGATAACAACTGATAAGAAACAGGAAGTGCAAGTAAAAAATACTACAACCACTGTATAAGAAGCACCCCGTTTTCATACCCCACATTTTTCATTAAAGATGAGTCTTAAACGAGGGGAAATATGCTATACAGCCACCTAATGTCTCTGTGAACCTTTTATTTCTTTCTTATCTTTTTTTTGAACAGAGACAGGGAGGGAGTCAGAGAGATGGATAGATAGGGACACACAGACAGGAATGTAAAGAGTTTATTTTTTATTCTGTGGCAGATAAAAAATTAATCATCGGTTTTTTGTTGTGACACCTTAGTTATTCATTGACTTGTGTCTTATATGTTCCTTAACCAAGGGGCTACAGATGATCGAGTGACCACTGGCTCAAGTCAGCGACATTGAGCTCAAGCTGGTGAGCTTTGCTCAAACCGCATGATCCCACGCTCAAGCTGGTAAGCTTGGGATCTCAAAACTTGGTATACTTATTCAAGTCAAATGCTCTAACCACTTCATCATTGCCTGCTCAGTCTATGAACATTTTTTCTTTTACATTCTCTGGATTTTATTTAGTATTCTGGTTCTTACTATTGGTGAAAAGTTTGTGTATTTTAAGGTTTTCTTGCCCAAAAATATTTTCATCATTACATTTTTCAATAGGTCACTCTATGACAAAGAGCCCCCAGGTCAAAGCACATATGAGACAAGAGTCAATGAAAAAATAATGGGTCACAATGAAAAATTGATGATTGATCTGTGACTTGGCACATAATAAGAACTCTCTCTCTGTCTGTCTGTCCCTATCTATCCCTCTCTCTGACTTTCTCCCTGTCTCTGGAAAATAAAAAGAAAAAATGTTCACAATGACATTTGGTGAGTGTATATCATATTTTCCCATGAATAAGACTCATCTTTTTTGAAAAATGTGGAGCTAGAAAACTGGGTGCGCATTATACAGTGGTTGTAAAATTTTTTACTTGCATTTCTCATTTATTCGCATTTGCTATCTTTTACTCAAACTTTGAGCCCCCCAAAAAAGGTGCGTCTTAGAAAGGGAAGCTTCTTATTCATGGGGAAATATGGCACTTGACAACCTTGCTTCTTATTCATGGGGAAATATGGCACTTGACAACCTTACCATTTATTCCCTCTTGGAGTGAGATTTTGTAAAACATAATTCATTCTTCTATGAAATTTAAGCTGCAAAAAAAACAACAAAAAAATATTCTCATTTCTTCTTTTATATATTTATTCATGTTAGTGCAGGAAAAAGGGGGGGGAATACAGAAACACAGTGAGAAACATCAATCTGCTATTGTATGTGACTTGAAGCAAGAGCAAACCTATGATATTAGCATATGGGTGTGATGCTTTGACTGCTGAGCTCTCTGGTGAGCGCAAGCCATTGTCTTTTGGTGAATAAATTTACTAAAAAAAAACAGAGGTAAATAAAAAATAAAATGATATTCTAGTCTGTGGTGGTGACAACACCAAAAGACTTTTATTTGCTCTAGAAATTCAAGGGCATAATCAGTATTTCTATTTGTTTAGCACAAAGTGACCCCTTTCCTAACATGCATTTTCTATTTTACCATGGCAGCAATCAAGACTGAGAGACCTCCGAATCATTGGATATCATTAACTTACCTGAGCATTGGTCGCCACATAGAAGCTAGGTAATTTTGCTCACATAACCCCTCCCAAGGTCTTTGGTTCATTACTTCAATATTTTCTCTGTTTTATACCTGAGAACACACATTGCTGAAAAACTGAGACTTATGTCACAGCTCTTCCATCTGAGAAACTGATATACTGAACCTCACCACAATAAATCATAATGGCACCAAAGATATTGCACTACCAATTAAGTGCTAATTAAAGTTTTGTTTATTTTATTTATGTATATTTTTCTCTTTCTGTCTACCCCATTAAACTGTAATATTTATAAAGACTGTCTCATTCACTATAGACAACCAGTGTCGAGCACAGTCCCTGGCAATTAAACAAATACAATAAGTGTTTTCTGAATGAAAGAATAAATAGTCATTTGCATATATACACTGTTATCCACAAATCACAGACACTGTTGATCCAGACAGGCATGCTCATGTGCAATGCACATTTAGGCACACATATGTAAACACGCCCAACGTACCTGAGTATATATACATTCAGAAATATAATAGGTACACAAAGAATATGGAAAGAAAATGTCCTAATATTAACAGTAGATATATTTGTATGAAAATTTGTTGTTGTTGTTTTTCTGATCATTTTTCTTGCACATCTGCTATAAGAACACTTTCTTATAATAAAATGTTGTTAAAATTCAACATACTTTTCAAGTGAAAGCACATCCTATTTTACAATACAAGAAGGTGATTAGGTAAAAGAAGTTCAAAAGACAGAAATTAAGAGAGTAGATTGGGAAGGCATTGAGTGCACGAATATGAATCCCTAGGACAGTGCCCGGTATATGATAGGCACTTTCAAAGGTTTTCGAAAGCATGGCTTGAAGTAAAAAAGAAAAATACATTGAACCAAGAGATTTTCAGAAAAAAAATCCACTTAGCATATACAAAACCTTTACAGAAATGGCAACTTGGAATCAACGTTTATGGAAATTGCTCTATACCAAACTATTCTTTGGACCTGTACTGATGCTTGATTCCCATGATGGACATGAGGTGGCAGCAGAAAAGCACATGTAACAGAGACCATTATTGCATGTGCTATGGAGCAAATTTCAGCCAAAATCAGAGCATTGAAATGATACCACGAATAATTCTTGATTTCACGACAATTAACGTTGAAATAAGTAGTAGCTGTAACTAGAAATTCGTTATATTTACAAGTTACAAAACTTTCTTATAGATAGCCTTGGGTTCAACCTTGATAGATAACGCACAACACCCACCTGATGCATTTATCCAGATGAACTGATCTCAGCTGTTATTACCAAGGTGAACAGGAGGTGGCAGCAGGGAAGCGCACTTGGAAAACATTTACCACAGATAATCCTTTATGTTATTTCAAGCGAGTTTCTATTACCTCTAACATTAGAAATTATATAAGGCATGATTCCTATTTTCCTCACACTTAATATAGTAAACAGTAATACAAATTAACTAAAAATCCCTTTTTTGAAGGTAAGGAAATTAACTCCTAAATAACCTCTTTCCCCTCACAACCACAATTCAAGTTGCAAAATACCTTAAAATTAATGGAAATAAAAATTACATAAGGAAACCTATAGAAAAAAGGGAGTGATGAATCTATACTAGGGCAAGAACACCTTAAAACACAGAGCCTTTCCACCCATATTAATAACGAGGATACTACATAAAATCCAGAGAAAGTAAAAGAAAAAATGTTCGCAGCGTGAGCAGGTGAGGGTTCAGTGGTTAGAGCAAGTGCCTGGAATGTTGTGGACTAAGGTTTGAGATCCCAATAGTGCCATCTTGAGCAGGGGCTCATGTGGTTTGAGCAAAGCTCACCATCTTGAGCCCAAGGTCGCTACATAGAGCAAGCGGTCACTCTATGACAAAGAGCCCCCTGGTCAAGTCACATATGAGACAGGAGTCAATGAACAAATAAGGGGTCACAATGAAAAACTGATGATTGATTTGCACTAGCACATAATAAGAACTCTCTCTCTGTCTGTCCGTCTCTATCTATCCCTCTCTCTGACTCTCTCCCTGTCTCTGTAAAAGAAAAAGAAAAAATGTTCACAGAGACATTTGGTGAGCGTATATTATATTTTCCCATGAATAAGACTCATCTTTTTTGAAAAATGTGGGGTGAGAAAACTGGGTGGGCCTTATACAGTGGTTGTAGAATTTTTTTACTTGCTTTTCTCATTTATTCGCATTTGCTGTCATTTACACAAACTTTGAGCCCCATAAATAAGTTGCGTCTTAGAAAGGGATGCTTCTTATTCATGGGGAAATATGGCACTTGACAACCTTACCATTTATTCCCTCTTGGGGTGAGATTTTGTAAAACATAATTCATTCTTCTATGAAATTTAAGCTGCAAAAACAACAACAACAAAAAACATTCTCATTTGTTCTTTTATATATTTATTCATGTTAGATGCAGGAAAAAGTGGGGAAAAGACAAACAGACAGTTAGAAACATCAATCTGTTTTTGTTTGTGCCTTGACGCAGGAGCAAACCTATGATATTAGCGTATAGGTGTGATGCTTTGAATACTGAGATCTCTGGTGAGAGCAAGGCATTGTCTCTTGGTGAATAAATTTACTAGAAAAAACAAGAGGTAAATAAAAAATAAAATAATAATCTAGGCTGTTGTGGTGCCAACACCACAAGACTTTTATTTGCTCCTGAAATTCAAGGGCATAATCAGTATTTCTAATTGTTTAGCACAAAGTGACCCCTTTCCTAACATGCACTTTCTATTGTACCGTGGCAGCAATCAAGACTGAGAGACCTCCGAAGCTTTGGACATCGTTAACATACCTGAGCATTGGTCACTACATAGAATTTAGGTTCTTTTGCTCACAGAACAGCTCCCAGGGTCTTTGGTTCATTACTTCAATATTTTCTCCATTTTATACCTGAGAACACACATTGCTGAAAAACTGAGACTTATGTCTCAGCTCTTCTGTCTGAGAAACTGATATACTGAACCTCACCACAATAAATCATAATGGCACCAAAGATATTGCACTACCAATTAAGTGCTAATTAAACTTTTGTTTTTTTATTTATGTATATTTTTATCTTTCTGTATACCAGATTACACTGTAGTATTTATAAAGACTGTCTGATTCACTATAGGCAACCAGTGTCGAGCAAAGTCCCTGGCAATTAATCATATACAATAAGTGTTTCCTGAACGAATGAATAAATAGTCATTTACATATGTACACTGATATCCACAAATCAGAGAGATTGTTGACACAGAGATGTATGCTCATGTGCAATGGACATTTATACACACAGAGGTACTCAAGCCAAACGTACTTGAGTATATATACATACAGAAATATAATAGGTACACAAAGAATATGGAAAGAAAATGTCCTAATATTAACAGTAGATATATCTGTATGAAAATTTGTTGTTGTTGTTTTTCTGATCATTTTTCTTGCACATCTGCTTTAAGAACACTTTCTTATAATAAAATGTTGTTAAAATTCAACATACTTTTCAAGTGAAAGCACATCCTATTTTACAATACAAGACGGTGATTAGGTAAAAGAAGTTCAAAGACAGAAATTAAGAGAGTAGATTGGGAAGGCATTGAGTGCACGTATATGAATTCCTAGGACAGTGCCCGGTATATGATAGGCACTTTCAAAGGATTTATGAAAGCATGGCTTGAAGTAAAGAAGAAAAATACGTTGAACTAAGAGATTTTCAGAAAAAAAACCACTTAGCATACACAAAACCTTTACAGAAATGGCAACTTGGAATCAACGTTTATGGAAATTTCTCTATACCAAACTATTCTTTGGACCTGCACTGAGGCTTGATTCCCATGATGGAGATGAGGTGGCAGCAGAAAAGCACATGTAACAGAGACCATTATTGTATGAGCTATGGAGTAAATTCCAGCCAAAATCAGAGCATTGAAATGATACCAAGAATAATTCTTGCTTTCACGACAATTAACATTGAAAAAAGTAGTAGCTGTAACTAGAAATTTGTTATGTTTACACGTTACAAAACTTTCTTATAGATAGCCTTGAATTCAACCTTGATAGATAACGCGCAACACCCACCTGATGTATTTATCCAGATGAAATGATCTGAGCTGTTATTCACAAGGTGAACACGAGGTGGCAGCAGGGAAGCGCACTTGGAAAACATTTACCACAGATAATCCTTTATATTCTTTCAAGCGATTTTCTATTACCTCTAACCTTAGAAATTATATAAGGCATCATTCCTGTTGTCCTCACACTTAATATAGTAAACAGTAATACAGATTAACTAAATATCCCTTTTTTGAAGGTAAGGAAATTAACTCCTACATAACCTCTTTCCCCTCAAAACCACAATTCATGTTGCAAAATACCTTAAAATTAATGGAAATAAAAACTACATAAGGACACCTATAGAAAAAATAGAGTGATGAATCTATACTCAGGCAAGAAAACCTTACAACACACAGCCTTTCCACCCATACTAATAACCAGGATACTACATAAAATCCAGAGAATGTAAAAGAAAAAATGTTCGCAGCGTGAGCAGGCGATGGTTCAATGGTTAGAGCAAGTGCCTGGAATGTTATGGACTCAGGTTTGAGGTTCCAATGGTGCCATCTTGAGTGTGGGCTCATGTGGTTTGAGCAAAGCTCACTGTCTTGCCCAAAGTCGCTATCTAGATCAAGCGGTCACTCTATGACAGAGAGCCCCCTGGTCAAGGCACATATGAGACAGGAGTCAATGAACAAATAAGGGGTCACAATGAAAAACTGTTGATTGATCTGTGACTTGGCATATAATAAGAACTCTCTCTCTGTCTGTCTGTCCCTATCTATCCCTCTCTCTGACTCTCTCCCTGTCTCTGGAAAAGAAAAATAAAAAATGTTCACAGAGACATTTGGTGAGTGTATAACATATTTTCCCATGAATAAGGCTCATCTTTTTTGAAAAATGTGGGGTTAGAAAACTGGGTGCGTCTTATACAGTGGTTATAGAATTTTTTACTTGCATTTCTCATTTATTCACTTTTGCTATCATTTACTCAAACTTTGAGCCCCCCAAATAAGGTGCGTCTTATAAAGGGAAGCTTCTTATTCATGGGGAAATATGGTACTTTACAACCTTAACATTTATTCCCTCTTGAGGTGAGATTTTGTAAAACATAATTCATTCTTCTATGAAATTTAAGCTGCAAAAACAACAACAAAAAAAAACATTCTAATTTGTTATTTTATATATTTATTCACGTTAGAGGCAGGAAAAAGGGGGGAAAAGACAGACAGACAGTCAGAAACATCAATCTGTTTTTGTATGTGCCGTGACGCAGGAGCAAACCTATGATATTAGCGTATACGTTTGATGCCTTGACTACTGAGCTCTCTGGTGAGAGCAAGGCATTGTATCTTGGTGAAAAAATTTACTAGAGAAAACCAGAGGTAAATAAAAAATAAAATGATAATCTAGTCTGTTGTGGTGCCAACTCCACAAGGCTTTTATTTGCTCTTGAATTTCAAGGGCATAATTAGTATTTCTAATTGTTTAGCACAAAGTGACCCCTTTCCTAACATGCACTTTCTCTTGTACCGTGGCAGCAATCAAGACTGAGAGAGCTCCAAAGCTTTGGACATCGTTAACGTACCTGAGCATTGGTCACTAAATAGAAGCTAGGTTCTTTTGCTCACAGAACATCTCCCAGGGTCTTTGGTTCATTACTTCAATATTTTCTCCGTTTTATACCTGAGAACACACATTGCTGAAAAACCGAGACTTATGTCTCAGCTCTGCCTTCTGAGAAATTGATATAATGAATCTCACCACAATAAATCATAACTGACACCAAAGATATTGCACTACCAAATTAAGTGTTTGTTAAACTTATGTTTATTTTATTTATGTATATTTTTCTCTTTCTCTCTACGCCATTACATTGTAGTATTTATAAAGACAAAAATTGAGACTGTCTCCTTCACTATAGGCAACCAGTTTCGAGCACAGTCCCTGGCAATTAATCAAATACAATATGTGTTTTATAAATAAATGAATATATAGTCATTTGCATATTTACACAGATATCCACAAATCAAACATACTGTTGACACAGAGAAAAATGCTCATGTGCAATTCACATTTATGCACATAGATGAACACACACCCAATGTACCTGAGTATATATACATACAGAAATATAATACGTACACAAAGTATATGGATAGAAAATGTCCTAAAATTAACAGTAGATATATCTGTATGAAAATTTGTTGTTGTTGTTTTTGAAATCATTTTTCTTGCATTTCTGCTATAAAAATACTTTTTAAAAAAAAATGGTGTTAACATTAAACATACTTGTCAAATCAAAGCACATCCTATTTTAAATATACGAAGTTGATTTATGTAAAAGAGGTTCAAAAGATAAAAATTAAGAAAATAGAATGGGAAGTCATTGAGTGCACGAACATGAAGTCCTAGGACAGTGCCCTGTATATGATGGGCACTTTCAAAGGCTTTATGAAAGCATGGCTTGAAGTAAAGAAGAAAAATAATTGAACCGAGAGATTTTCAGAAAGCAAACCAATCAGCGGATTGAAATGATACCAAGAATAATTCTTGCTTTCATGACAATTAATGTTGAAAGAAGTAGTAGTGTAACTAGAAATTCGTTACATTTACAAGATATAAACTTTGTTATAGATTGCCTTTGATTCAACATTGATAGGTAACGCACAATATTCAACTGATTTATTTATCCAGATGAACTGATCTGAGCTGTTATTCCCAAGGTGCACACGAGGTGGAAGCAGGGAAGCGCACTTGGAAAACATTTACCACAGATAATCCTGTATGTTCTTTCAAGCAAGTTTCTACTACCTCTAACATTAGAAATGATATAAAGCTTGTTTCTTGTCCTCAAACGTAATATACTAAAGAGTAATACAAATTAACTAAAAATCCCTTTTTTTAGGTAAAGATATTAAATTCTAAATAACCTCATTCCGCTCAAAATCACAATTCAAGTTGCAAAACACCTTAAAATTAATGGAAATAAAAACTACATAAAAATCTATGGAAAAATGTAGTGATGAATCTATTTTAGGGCAAGAAAACCTTAAAACACACAGCCTTTTCACCCGTTCTAATAACCAGGATACTAAATAAAATCCAGAGAAAGTAAAAGAAAAAAATGCTCAAAGAGTGAGCAGGCGATTGTTCAGTGGTTAGAGCAATTTACTAGAATGTTGTTGATTCAGTTTTGAGATCTTAAGGGCGCCATCTTGAGCGTGGGCTCATGTGGTTTGAGCAAAGCTCACCATCTTCAGCCCAAGGGTGCTGTCTAGAGCAAGCGGTCACTCTATGAGATATAGCCCCCTGATCAAGGCACATTTGAGACAGGAGCCAAAGAACTAATAAGGGGTCAGAATGAAAAACTGAAGATTGATCTGTGACGTGGCACATAATCAGAATTCTCTATTTGTCTTTTTTTCTCTTTCTATCCCTCTCTCTGACTCTCTCCCTGTCTCTGGGGAAAAAAAAGTGATGTTCACAGAGACATTTGGTGGGTGTATATCATATTTTCTCATGAATGAGATTCATCTTTTTTGAAAAATGTGGGGTTAGGAAACTGGGAGCATCTTATACCATGGTTGTAGAATATTTTACTTGCATTTTTCGTTTATTCGGATTTGCTATCATTTATTCAAACTTTGAGCCCTTCAAATAAGTTGCGTCATACACAGGGAAGCTTCTTATACATGGGAAATATGGTTCTTTACCATATTTCCTCTTGGATTTATGGTTCTTTACCTTACCATTTATTTCCTCTTGGATTGAGATTCTATAAACCATAAGTCATTCTTCTATTCAATGTAAGCTGCAAAAACAGCAAGAAAAAAGCCATTCTCATTTTTCTTTTATATATTTATTCATTTTAGAGGCAGGATAAAGGGGGGGAATAGGCAGACAGACAGTCAGAAACATCCATCAGTATTGTATGTGCCTTGACGCAAGAGAAATCCTATGATATTAGCGTATGGTTGTGATGCTTTGACTACTGAGCTCTCTGGTGAGAGCAAGCCATTGTCTTTTGGTGAATAAATTTACTAGAGAAAACCAGAGGTAATTAAAAAATAAAATGATAATCTTGTCTGTTGTGGTGTCAGCACCACAAGACTTATATTTTCTCTTGAAATTCAAGGGCATAATCAGTATTTCTAATTGTTTAGCACAAAGTGACCCCATTCCTATCATGCACTTTCTCTTGTGCCGTGGCAGCAATCCAGACTGAGAGACCTCCTAATCTTTGGACATCATTAATTTAACTGAGCATTGGTCACTAAATAGAAGCTAGGTTCTTTTGCTCACAGAACACCTCCCAGGGTCTTTGTTTCATTACTTCAATATTTTCTCCGTTTTATACCTGAGAACATGCATTGCTGAAAAACCAAGACTTATGTCTCAGCTCTGCCTTCTGAGAAAATGATATACTGAACCTCACCACCATAAATCATTATTGACACCAAAGATATTGCACTACCAAATTAAGTGCTTGTTAAACTTATGTTTATTTTATTTATGTATATTTCTCTCTTTCTGTCTACCCCATTACATTGTATTATTTATAAAAACAGAAAGTGAGACTGTCTCATTCACTATAGTCATCCAGTGTCAAGCATAGTCCCTGGAAATTAATCAAATATAATAAGTGTTTTCTGAATGAACAAATATATAGTCATTTGTATATGAGAGAGCAGTCAATGAACAAGTAAGGGGTCACAACAAAAAACTGATGATTGATCTGTGACCTTGCACATAATAAGAACTCTCTCTCTTTCTGTCTGTTCCTATCTTTCCCACTCTCTGACTCTCTCCCTGTCTCTGGGAAAAAAAAGAATAAAAGAAATGGTCACAGCGACATTTGATGGGTGTATATCATATTTCCTCCTGAATAAGTCTCACTTGTTTTGTAAAATGTGGGGTTAGAAAACTTGGTGCCTTTTATACAGTGGTTGTAGAATTTTTTACTTGCTTTTCTCATTTATTCATTTTTGCTATCATTTTCTCAAACTTTGAGCCCCCAAATAAGGTGTGTCTTATACAGGAAAGCTTCTTATACATAGGGATATATGTTACTTTATAAATTTAACATTCATTTCCTTTTGAGGTGAGATTTTGAAAGAACATAATTCATTCTTCTATACAAATGAAGCTGCAAATACAACAACAAAAAAGCCATTTTTATTTTTTCTTTTCTGTATTTATTCATGTTAAATGCAGGATAAAGAGGGGAAAAGACAGACAAACAGTCAGAACCATCAATCTGTTTCTGTATGTGCCTTGACCCAGGAGCAAACCTATGATATTAGCGTATGGGTGCTATGCTTTAACTATTGTGCTCAATGTTTATAGCAATGCTCTCTACCAAACTATTTCTTTGGATCTTTACTGAGGCATGATTTCCAAGTTGCACATGAGGAGGCAGCAGAGAAGCACATATAACAGAGAACATTAGTATATGTGCCATGGAACAAGTTACAGCCAAATTCAGAGGATTGAATTGATAACAATTATATCTCTTCCTATAACTGCAATTAACATTGAAAGAAGTAAGAAGCAGTAACTAGAAATTCCTTATATTTACAAGTTATAAAAGCTCCTTTTAGATAGCTTTCGTTTCAACATTGATAGATAACGTACAACACCCAACTGATGCATTTTTTCAGGAGAATTTATCCGAGCTGTTATTCAAAAGGTGCACATGAGGTGGCATCAAGGAACCGCACTTTGAAAACATTTACCACAGATTATCCTGTAAGTTCTTTCAAGCAAGTTTCAACTACCACTAACCTTAGAAATGATATAAAGCATGTTTTTTGTTGTCATTACACTTAATGTAGTAAACTGTAATAGAAATTAACTAAAAATCCTTTTTTTGAAGGTAAGGAAAATCACTCCTAAATAACACCCCCCTCAAAACTACAATTCCAGTTGCAAAATACCTTAAAATTAATGGAAATTAAAACTACATAAGGAAAACTATGGAAAAAGGTAGTGATGAATATATTTTAGGGCAAGAAAACCTTAAAATACACAGCCTTTCCACCCACACTAAGAAACATGACACTAAATGAAATCTAGAAAAAGAAAAGAAAAAAATGTTCACAGTCTGAGCAGGTGATAGTGCAGTGGTAAGTGCATTTGCCTGGAATGCGGAGGACCCAAGTTTGTGATCCCAAAGGACCCAGCTTGAGTGTGGGCTCATATGTTTTAACAAAGCTCACCAGCTTGAGCCTAAGTTTGCTGGCTCGAGCAATTGGTTTCTTGATCAGCTGTAGCCCCCTGGTCAAGGCACATGTGAGACAGGAGTCAATGAACACATAAAGAGTCACAATGAAAAACTGATGATTGATTTGTGACCTGGCACATAATATAAACTCTCTCCATTTCTGTCTGTATGTCTTTATCTATCCCTCTCTCTGACTCTCTCCCTGTCTCTAAAAAAAAAAAAGGAAAAGAAAAAAATAAATGTTCAAAGAGACTTTTGGCGGGTGTATACCATATTTCCCCATGTATAATATTCATCTTTTTTGAAAATGTGGTGTTAGAACACTGGGTTCGTCTTATACAGTGGTTTTAATATTTTTTACTTACATTTTTCATTCATTCGCATTTGTTATGAATTTCTTGAAATACGTGCCCCAAAATTAAGGTGCTTTTTATACAGGGAGGCTTCTTTTACATGGGGAAATATGGTATTTTACAAATTTACCATTTATTTCCCCTTGGGGTGAGATTTTGAAAAACATAATTCATTCTTCTATGCAATTTAAGCTGCAAAACAACAACAAAAAAGCCATTGTCATTTTTTTCTTTTATTTATTTATTCATGTTAGAGGCAGGATAAAGAAGGAAAAAGACAGACAGATAGTCAGAAACAGCGATCCTTTTCTGTATGTGCCTTTACCCAGGACCAAACCTATGACATTTGCATATGGGTGCGATGCTTTAACTATGGAGCTCTCTGGTGAGAGCAAGCCATTCTCTTTTGGAGATGAAATTTACTAGAGAAAAACAGAGGTAATTAAAAAATAAAATGAAAATCTAGTCTGCTGTGGTGACAACACCAGAAGACTTTTCTTTGCTCGTGAAATTCAGGGGCATTATCACTATTTCTAATTGCTTCGCCACAATGTGACCTTTTTTTTGTAACATGTACTTTCTCTTGTGCCTTGACAGAAGTCCAGACTGAGAGACCTCCTAAGTTTTGGACATCAGAATTTATCTGAGCATCGGTAACCACATAAAAGCTAGGTACTTTTGCTCACAGAACACCTCTTAGAATCTTTGTATCATAACTTCTATATTTTCTCAGTTTTATACCTGAGAACACACATTGTTGAAAAACTGCAACTTATTTCTTAGCTCTGCCTTCTGAGAAACTCATATACTGAACCTCACCATAATAAATCATAACTGACACCAAAGATATTGCACTACCAAATTCAGTGCTTGATAAACTTATGATTATTTTATTTATGTATATTTTTTTCGTTCTGTCACCCCATGACAGTGTAGTATTCATAAAGACAGAAAGTGAGTCTGTCTCATTCACTATAGGCAATCACTGTTGAGCACAGTGCCTGGCACATAATTGAAATACAATAAGTGTTTCTTGAATAAATGAATGAATAAATAGTCATTTGCATACAATCACAAGTATCCACAAATGACAGACACTGTGGACAAAGAGAGATATGCTCATGTGCAATGCACATCTATGTACACAAATGTACACAAACCCAATGTACCTGAGTATATATACATAGAGAAATATAATAGGTACACAAAGAATATAGAAAGAAAATGTCCTAATATTAACAGTAGTTATATCTGTATGAAAATTTGTTGTTGTTTTTGGGATCATTTTTCTTGCTCTTCTGCAATAAGAATACTTTTTTTATAATAAATAAGCTGTTGAAATTCAACATACTTGTCATATCAAAGCACATTCCATGTTAAAATAAACGAAGTAGATTTATATAAAGAAGTTAAAAAGACAGTGGTTCAAAGAGCAGATGGGAAGTCATTGTGTGCAGGGACATGAGTTTCTAGCACAGTGCCTGGTATTTGATGGGCACTTTAAAATGCTATATAAAAACATGGCAGGAATGAAAGAAGGAAAATAAAGTGAACTGATAGGTTTTCAGAAAGCAAAGCACTAAGTGTAAACAAAAATGGCATATTGGAATCACCATTTATAGACAATCTTTTCTACCAAACTTTTCCTTTGGACCTGTACTGCGGCTTGATTTACAAGATGCACACGTGGTGCCATAAGAGAAGCATATGGAAAAGAGACTATTATTGTATGGAGCAAGATTCACAAAACTTCAGAGTATTGAAATGATACCAAGTATATCTCTCTTTTTTTACTACAGTTAACGTTGAAAGAATTAGCAAGCAGTAACTACAAATTCTTTATATTTAGAAATTATAAAAGTTTCTTTAGGATAGCCTTGGATTCAACATTGATAGATAATACACAGCAGACAACTGATGTATTTTTTCAGGGGAACTGATCTAAGCTGTATTTCCCAATGTGCACATAAGGTGGCAGCAGAAATCCGCACTTCGAAAATATTTACCACATATAATCCTGTATGATCTTTCAAGCAAGTTTCAACTACTACTAACCTTAGAAATGATATAAAGCTTGTTTCTAATTGTCATTACTCTTAATATGGTAAACAGTAAGAGAAATTAACTAAAAATCCCCTTTTTAAGGTAAGAAAATTAACTCCTAAATAATCCCCCCTTTCAAAATCACAATTCAATTTACAAAATACCTTAAAATTAATGGAAATAAATCTACATAAGAAAACCTATTGAAAAAATGTAATGATGAAAATATTTTTGGGCAAGAAAACCTTAAAATACACAGACTTTTCACCAATAGTAAGAACCAGGATACTAAATAAATTCCAGAGAAAGTAAAGAAAAAAATGTTCACAGCCTGAGCAGGCGATGGTGCAGTGGTTAGAGCATTTGACTTGAATGCGTAGGACCCAGTTTTGAGATCCCAAGGGTGCCAGCTTGTGCGTGGGATCATTCGGTTTGAGCAAAGCTCACCAGCTTGAGCTCAATGTCGCTGATTCGAGCCAGTGATCACTCAATCAGCTGTAGCCCCCTGGTCAAGGCACATATAAGACAGAAGTCAATGAATAACTAAGGTGTCACAACAAAAAACTGATGATTGATCTTTGATCTGCCACAGAATAAAAAAAAAAAAACTCTTCACATTCCTGTCTGTGTGTCCCTATCTATCCATCTCTCTGACTCTCTCCCTGTCTCTGTAAAAAAAAAAAAGATAGAAAAGAAATAAAAGGTTCACAGAGACATTCGGTGGCTGTATAGCATATTTCCCCTTGTTTAAGACTCATCTTTTTTGAAAAATGTGGGATATGTAAATGGGGTGCGTCTTAAACAATGCTTGTAGTATTTTTTACTTACATTTCCTGTTTCTTTGCAGTTATTATCATTTTCTCAAATTTTGTGTCCAAAAATGAAGGTGCATCTTCTACAGGGAGGCATATTATGTATAGGGAAATATGGTACTTTTTAAACTTAACCTATTTCCTCTTGTGGTGAAATTTTGAAAAACAATTCATTCCTCTATGCAATTTCAGCTGCAAAAACAGCAAAAAAATAGCCATTGTCATTTTTTGTATTATTAATTATTAATGTTAGAGGGAGGCATTGGGGGGGAAAGACAGACAGTCAGAATCATCACTCTGTTTATGTATGTGCCTTAAACAGGACCAAACCTATGATATTACTGTTTGGGTGTGATGCTCTAACTACTGAGATCTCTGGTGTAAGCAAGCCATTGTCTCTTGAGGGAGAAAATTACTTGAGAAAACCTGAGGCAATTAAGTAATAAAATAATAATCGAGTCTTCTGTGTTGACAAAGCCAGAAGACTTTTATATGCTCTTGACAGTCAGGGGCATAAACAGTATTTCTGATTGTTGAGCATGAATTGACACCTTTCCTAACATGCACTTTTTCTTGTGCTGTTGCAGCAGTCCAGACTGAGAAACCTCCTAAGCTTTGGTTTACAGAATTTATCTGAGTCTGGGTCAGCACTTACAATTTAGGTTCTTTAGGTCACAGAACACCTCCCAGGGTATTTGTTGCATCACTTGTAAATTTTCTCAGTTTTATAGCTGAGATCACGCATTCCTGAAGTACCGAGACTTATGTCTCAGCTCTGCCTTCTGAGAAACTGATATACTTAACCATGCCATGATCAATCACAACTGGGACCAAAGGTATTGCACTACCAAATCCAGTGTTTGTCACAACTTATAATTTTTTATGTATATTTTTCCTTCCTCTTTCTACTCCATGACAGTGTAATATCCATAAAGACTGAAAGTGAGTCTGTCCCATTCACTATTGGCAACCAGTGCTGAGCACAGTGCCTGGCATATAATAAAAATTCAATAAGTTTTTACTGAAGAGTGAATAAATATTCATTTGCATATGTACACAAATATCCACAAATGACAGACACTATTGAAACAGAGAGGTATGCTCATGTGCAATGCACATCTATGCACACATTGGGTACACTCACCCAATGTACCTGAGTACATATACATAGAGAAATATAATTGGTACACAAAGAATATGGAAAGAAAATGGCATAACGTTAACAGTTGATATCTATGTATAAAAATTTTTTGTTTGGTTTTTCTTATCATTTTTTTGTACTTCTGCTATAAGAGTACCATTTTTATAATAAAAAAGGTGTTAAAATTATATATACTTGTCAAATCAAAGCACATCATGTTTTAAATACATTAAGTAGATTTAAATGAAAGAAGTTCCAAAGACAGATGTAAAAATAGTAGAATGGGAAGGGACTGAGTGCAGAGACATGAGTTCTTAGCACAGTGCCTGGTATATGATGGGCACTTTCAAAGGCTTTATGAAAGCATGGCTGAAGGAAAGAAGAAAAACAAGATGAAACGATAGACTCCCAGAAAAAAACCACAAAGAATAAACAAAAACATTACAGAAAAGGCAAATTGGAATCCACGTTTGTAGACAATCCGCTCTACCATTCCTTTCCTTTGGATCTGTACTGAGGCATGATTCCCAACATGCACACGAGGTGGCAGCAGAGAAGCACATGAAACAGAGACCATTATTGTATGTGCTATGCAGCAAGTCCCAGCCAACTTCAGAGGATTGAAATGATATCAAGTATATCTCTTGCTTACACTACAGTTAATGTTGAAACAGGTAGCAAACGGTAACTAGAACTCCATTATATTTACAAGTTATAAAAGTATCTTCTAGATAGTTTAGGATTCAACGTTGATAGATAACGCACAACACTCAAATGCTGTATTTTTCAAGGTGAACTGCTCTGAGTTATTATTCTGTAGGTTCACACGAGGTGGCAGTAGAGTAGCACACTAGGGAAACATTTACCACAGACATTCCTGTATGTTCATTCAAGCAAGTTTTAACTACCTCAAACCTTTGAAATCATATAAAGCATGTTTCTTGTTGTCATTATACTTACTCTAGTAATCATTCATAGAAACTAACTAAAAAACCCTTTCTTTTTTATTTTTTTTATGTTTTTATATTATATATATATATATTTAATTTTTCTGCAGCTGGAAACGGGGAGAGAGAGTCAGACAGACTCCCACATGCGCCCAGCCAGGATTCACCCAGCATGCCCACCTGGGGGCAACGCTCTGCCCCTCCAGGGTGTAGCTCTGTTGCAACCAGAGCCACACTAGCACCTGGGACAGAAGCCAAGGAGACATCTCCTGCGCCCGAGCCATCTTTGCTCCAATGGAGCCTCGTCTGTGGGAGGGGAAGAGAGAGACAGAGAGAAAGAAGAGGAGGAGGGGTGGAGAAGCATATGGGCGCTTCTCATGTGTGCCGTGGCCGGAATCAAACCCAGGGCTTCTGCATGCCAGGTCGATGCTCTACTACTAAGCCTACTGACCAGGGCCAAAACCCTTTTTTTTTAAGTTAGGAAATTCAATCTTAAATAACCCCCCTCAAACTCACAATTCAAGTTACAAAATACTTTAAAATAAATAAAAATAAAGACTATATAAAAAATCTATGGAAAATTGTAGTGATGAATATATTTTAGGAGAAAAAAATCCTTAAAATATATGGTCTTTCCACCCATACTAATAACCAGGATACTAAATAAAATCCAGGGAATGTAAAAAAAAATGTTCACAGAGTGACAAGGCAGTGGCACAGTGGGTAGAGCATTTGACTGGAATGTGCAGTACCCAGTTTTGAGATACCTAGGTCGCCAGCTTGAGTGTGGGCTCATCTTGTTTTAGCAAAGCTCAAGAGCTGAGCCCAAGGTCGCTGGCTCGAGCAAGGGGTCACTTGTTCAGCTGTAGCCCCCTGGTCAAGGCACATATGAGAGAGCAGTCAATGAACAACTAAGGTGTCCCAACAAAAAACTGATGATTGATCTGTGACATGGCACATAATAAAAACTTTCTCCATTTCTGTCTGTCTGTACCTATCTATCTCTCTCTCTGACTCTCTCTATGTCTCTGTAAAAAGAAAGAAAATAGAAAGAAAGAAATGTTCACAGAGACATTTGGAGGTTCTATCCATATATTCCTATTTATAAAACTCATCATTTTAAAAAATGTGGGTTTGAAAACTGGGTGCGTCTTATACAGTGGTTGTTGAATTTTTACTTGCATTTCCTGTTTCTTCACATTTGTTATCATTTTCTCAAATTTTGTGCCCCAAATTAAGGTGCTTCTTATACAGGGAGGCTACTTTACATGAGGAAATATGGTACTTTACAACCTTACCACTTATTTCATTTTGGGGTAAGATTTTGAAAAACATAATTCATTCCTCTAAGCAATTTAAGCTGCAAAAACAACAAAAAAAAAAGCCATTGTCATTTTTCTTTCATTTACTTCTTAATGTTAGAGGGAGGAAGAGGGGGGAAAACAGACAGACAGATAGTCAGAAACATCAATGTGTTTCTGTATGTGCCTAGACCCAGATCCAAACCTATGACATTAGTGTATGGGTGTGATGCTCTATCTACTCAGCTCTCTGGTAATAGCAAGCCATTGTCTTTAGGGGAAATAATTACTAAAGAAACCTGAGGTAATTAAAAAGGAAAATAATAATCTAGGCTGCTGTTGTTACAACACCAGAAGACTGTTCTTTGCTCTTGACAGTCAGGGGCATAAACAATATTTCTGATTGTTTACCACGGTGTGACTTCTTTCCTAACATGCACTTTTTTCTTGTGCTGTTGCAGCAGTCCAGACTGAGAGACCTCCTAAGCTTTGGACATCAGAATTTATCTGAGCCTGGGTCACCACTTACAAGCCAGGTTCTTTTGGTAACACAAAACCTCCCAGGGTCTTTGTTTCAGCACTTGAGAATTTTCTCAGTTTTATAGCTGAGAACATGCATTGCTGAAGAAGTGAGACTTATGTCTCAGCTCTGCCTTTCGAGAAACTGATATACTGAATGTCGCCTCAGATCAATGAAACCTGGGAACAAGACATTGCACTACCATATCCAGTGCTTGTCACAACTTATAATTATTTTATTTATGTATATTTTTTCTTCCTTTGTTTGCAGCATGACAGTCTATTATTCATAGAGACAGAAAGTTATTCTGTCTCTTTCACTATAGGCAACCAGTGTCGAGCACAGTGCCTGGCACATAATAGAAATACAATAATTTTTTAATGAATGAAAGTATAAATAGTAATTTGCATGCATACACAGGTATCCACAAATGATAGACACTGTGGACACAGAGAGATATGCTCATGTGCAATGCATATCTATGCACACAGATGTATGCACACCCAATGTACCTTAGAATGTGTAGATAGAGAAATATAATAGGTACACTAAGAATATGGAAAGATAATGTCATAATATTAACGGTAGATATCTCTTTATGAAAATTTGTTGTGTCCTTTTCATATATTTTTTTTTGCACTTGCAATAAGAATACAGTTTTTATAATAAAAATGTAGTTAGGCCCTGGCCTGTTGGCTCAATGGTAGACCATCCGACTGGCGTGCGGGGGAACCGCGTTGGATTCCCGGCCAGGGCATGTAGAAGAAGCGCCCATTTGCTTCTCCACGCCCCTCCTTCCTCTCTGTCTCTCTCTTCCCCTCCCGCAGCCAAGGCTCTGTTGGAGCATATATGGCCTGGACACAGGTGATGGCTCCCTGGCCTCTGCCCCAGGCACTAGAGTGGCTCTGGTCATGGCAGAGCGACACCATGGAGGGGCAGAGCATCGCACCCTGGTGGGCAGAGCATCGCCCCTGGTGGGCTTTCCGGGTGGATCCTGGTCGGGCGCATGTGGGAGTCTGTCTGACTGTCTCTCCTTGTTTCCAGCTTCAGAAAAATACAAAAAAATATAAATATAATAAAATAAAATAAAAACGTAGTTAAATTGAATATACTTGTCAAATCAAAGCACATCCTATTTTACAATACATTAAGAAGATTTAAATAAAGGAGTTCAAAAGACAGAAGTAAAAATAGTAGAATGGGAAGACATTTAGTGCAGCAACTACTCATGTAGTTCCTAGCACAGTGCCTGGTATATGATGGGGACATTGAAAGATCTTATGAAAGCATTGCTGGAAGGAAAGAAAAAAAACAAGATGAACCGATAAATTCCCAGAAATCAAATCACTAAGAATACACAAAAGATTTACAGAAATGGCAATTTGGAATCAACATTTTTAGACAATCCTCACTACCATTCCTAACCTTTGGATCTGTACTAAGGCATGATTCCCAAGATGCACACGAGGTGGCAGCAGAGAAGCACATGTAAGAGCAACCATTATTGTATGTGCTATGCAGTAAGTTTCAGCCAACTTCAGAGGATTGAAATTATATCAGGTATGTCTATTGCTTTCACTAGAGTTAACGTTGAAACAAGTAGCAAACAGTAACTAGAAATTCCTTATATTTACAAGTTATAAATTATCTTCTAAATAGTCTTGGTTTCAACATTGATAGATAACGCACAGCACCCAACTTTTGTATTTTTCCAGGTGAACTGCTCTGAGCTGTTATTCCCAAGTTGAACACGAGGTGGCAGCAGAGAAGCGTATTTGGAAAACATTTTCCACAGGCAATCCTGTATATTCTTTCAAGCAAGTTTCAACTACCTCAAACCTTTGAAATCATATAAAGCATGTTTCTTGTTGTCATTACACGTACTATAGAAATCAGAACTAAAAACTAACTGAAAAACCCTTCCTTTTTTAAGTTAAGAAATTCAGTCCTAAATAACCCCCACTCAAAATCAAAATTCAAGTTACAAAATACTTTAAACTTAATGGAAAGAAAAACTACATAAGAAAACCTATGGAAAAATGTTGTGATGAATATATTTTAGTGCAAAAAACCTTAAATACAAAGCCTTTTCACCAATACTATGAAAGAGGATACTAAACAAAATCCAGAGAAAGTAAAAGAAAAAACTTGTCACAGCCTGAGCAGGCGGTGGTGCCGTGGATAGAGCATTTGACTGGAACGCGAAGGACCCAGATTTGAAATCCCAAGGTTGCCAGCTTGAGCATGGGATTATCTGGTTTGAGCAAAGCTCACCAGCTTTAGCCCAATGGGCTCACTACTCGAGCAGTAAGTCACTCGGTAGCTGTAGTTCCCTGGCCAAGGCACAATGAGAAAGCAGTCAAGGAACAACTAAGTTGACACAACAAATAACTGATGATTGATTTTTGACCTGGCACATAATAAAAAAAACTCTTTACATTCCTGTCTGTGTGTCCCTATCTATCCTTCTCTCTGACTCGCTCCCTGTCTCTGTAAAAAAAAAAAAAAAAAAAAAAAAAAAAAAAAAAGAAAGAAATCAAATGTTCACAGAGACATTCGGCAGGTGTATATCATATTACCCCTCATTGAGACTCATTTTTTTTTGAAAAATGTGCGGTTTGAAAACAGGGTGCGTCTTATACAGTGGTTGTAGTATTTTTTACTTGCATTTCCTGTTTCTTCGCATTTGTTATCATTTCCTCAAATTATGTGCCCAAAAATGAAGGTGTGTCTTCTACAGGGAGACAGGTTATGCATGGGAAAATATGGTACTTTACAACCCTACTACCTATTTTTTCTTGTGGTGAGATTTTAAAAAACATAATTCATTCCTCTATGCAATATAAGCTGCAAAAACAACAAAAAAAAGCCATTGTCATTCTTTCTTTTATTTAATTATTAATGGTAGAGGAAGAAGTGTGGGGGGAACAGACAGATAGTCAGAAACATCAATCTGTTTCTCTATGTGCCTTAAAACAGGACCAAACCTATGACATTACTATATGGGTGAGATGCTCTAACTACTGAACTCTCTGGTGTAAGCAAGCCATTCTCTCTAGGGGGACAAAATTACTAGAGAAAACCTGAGGCAATTAAAAAATAAAATAATAATCTAGTTTGCTGAGGTGACAGCAACAGAAGACTTTTCTATGCTCTTGATAGTCAAGGGCATAAACAGTGATAAACAGTATTTCTGATTGTAGAGCACGCATTGATACCTTTCCTAACATGCAATTTTTCTTGTGCCGTGGCAGCAGTCCAGACTGAGAAACCTCCTAAGCTTTGGTTTTCAGAATTTATCTGAGCCTGGGTCAGCACTTACAAGTTAGGTTCTTTTGGTCACAGAACACCTCCCAGGTTCATTGTTTCATCACTTGTAAATTTTCTCAGTTTTATAGCTGATATCAAGGATTGGTGAAGAACCGAGACTTATGTCTCAGGTCTGCCTTCTGAGAAACTGATATACTTAACCTTGCCACGATCAATCACAACTGGGACCATAGGTATTGCACTACCAAATCCAGTGTTTGTCACAACTTTAATTTTTTATGTATATTTTTCCTTCCTCTGTCTACTCCATGACAGGGTAATATGCATAAAGACAGAAAGTGAGTCTGTCTCATTCAATATAGGCAACCAGTGTCGAGAACAGTGCCTGGAATATAAAAAAATACAAGTTTTTACTGAAAAAGTGAACAGTCATTTGCATATGTACACAGATATCCACAAAAAACAGTAACTATTGAATCAGAGAGGTATGGTCATGTGCAATGCACATCTATGCACACTTTTGTTACATGCACCCAATATACATTAGTACATATACATAGAGAAATATATTTGGTACACAAAGAATATGAAAAGAAAATGGCATAAAGTTAACAGCTGATATCTATGTATGAAAATCTGTTGTTTTGTTTTTCTTATCCGTTTTTTGCACTTCTGCAATAAGAATACCATTTATATAATAAAATCTGTTTAAATTCAATATACATGTCAAATCAAAGCACATCATATTTTAGAATACATTTAGTAGATTTAAATAACAGTAGTTAAAAAGACAGATGTAAAGATAGTAGAATGGAAGTTACTGAGTGCAGGGAAATGAGTTCTTAGCACAGTGCCTGGTATATGATGGGCACTTTCAAAGGCTTTATGAAAGCATGGCTAAAAGGAAAGAAGAAAAACAAAATGAAATGGTAGATTCCCAAAAACAAACCACTAAGGATACATAAAAACTTCACAGACCAGTTAATTGGAATGAACAGTTGTAGACAATCTTATATACCAAAATTTTCCTTTAGACTTGTATTGAACCATGATTCCCAAGATGCAAACGAGGTGGCAGCAGAGAAGCACATGTAACAGAGACCATTATTGTATATGGTATGGAGCAATTTCCAGCCAACTTCAGAGGATGAAATGATATCAAGTATATCTCTTGCTTTTACTACTACCGTTAACATTGAAACAGGTAGCAAACAGTAACTAGAACTCTTTTATATTTACAAGTTATAAAAGTATCTTCTGGATAGCCTTGTATTCAACATTGATAGAAAACGCACAACACCCAACTGCTGTATTTTTCCAGGTGATCTGCTGTGAGTTGTTATTCTCAAGGAGCACACAAGGTGGCAGCAGGGAAGCGCACTTGGAAAACATTTCCCACAGATATTTTGTATGTTCTTTCAAGCAAGTTTCAACTACCTCAAACTTAAAAAAATGATATAAAGCATGTATTCTGTTGTCATTACACATAATATAGTAAACAGTAATAGAAATTAAGGAAAAATCCCCTTTTTGAAGGTAAGGAAATTCACACCTAAAAAACCCTCCGCTTAAAATCACAATTCCAGTTACAAATACTTTACAATTAATGGAGATAAAAAATACATACGAAAACTTATGAAAAAATGTAGTGAGGAATATATTTTAGGGCAAGAAAACCTTAAAATACATAGCTTTTTCACCCATACTGAGAAACATGATAATAAATAAAATTCAGAGGAAGTAAAAAAAAAAAATGTCCACAACCTGAACAGGCGATGACGCACGGGTTAGAGTATTTTACTGCAATGCGGAGGACCCAGGTTTGAGATCCCACGGTGCCAGTTTGATCATGGGCTCATGTGGTTTGAACAAAACTCACCAGCATGAGTCCAAGGTCGCTGCCTCGAGCAAGCGGTCACTCTATGGGCTCTATCCCCCTAGTCAAGGCACATATGAGACAGGAGTCAATGATCACGTAAATGGTCACAGAGAAAAAATGATGATTGTTTAGTTTCATGGCACATAATAAAAACTTGCTCCATTTCTTTCTGTCTGTCTCTATTTATCCCTCACTCTGGTTTTCTCCCTATGTTTGTAAAAAAAAAAGAAAAAAGAAATGTTCACAGAGAGATTTGGAGAGTGCATACCATATTTTCCCGTGTATAAGACTTATCTCCTTTGAAAAATGTGGGGATAGAAAACTGGGTGCATCTTATACAGTGATTGTAGTATTTTTTACTTGCATTTCCCATTTATTAAAATTTGTTATCATTTTTTCAAAATTTGTGCCCCAAATTTAACGTGCTTCTTATACAGGGAGGCTTCTTATACTTGGTGAAATATGGTTCTTTACAACCTTACCATTTATTTCCTCTTGGGATGAGATTTTGAAAAAGATAACTCATTCTTTTATGCAATTTAAGCTGCAAAAACAACAAGAAAAAAGCCATTCTCATTTTTTCTTTTATTTATTTATTCATTTTAGGGGCAAGGTGAAGGGTGAAAACAACAGACATAGAGTCAGAAACATCAATCTTTTTCAGTATGTGCCTTGACCCAAAGCAAACCTATGACATTAGCGTATGTGTGTGATGCTTTAACTACTGAGCTCTGTGGTGAGAGCAAGCCATTGTATTTTGGGGGAAAGACTATACTTTCAGGGATCATTTCTATAGTTTGTATTTTGGGGGAAAAATTTACTAGAGAAAACCAGAGGTAATTAAAAAATAAAATGATTATCTAGTTTGCTGTGGTGAAAGCACCAGAAGACGTTTCATTAATTATGAAATTCAGGGGCATAATCATTATTTCTAATTGTTTAGCACACCATGCCCCTTTTCTAACATGCACTTTCTCTTGTGCCATGGCAGCAGTCCAGACTGAGAGACCTCCTAATTTTGTACATCCGAATTTACCTGAGAATAGGTCATGACATACAAGCTAGGCTCTTTTGCTCACAGAACACCTCCCAGGGTCTTTGTTTCATAGCTTCTATATTTTCTCAGTTTTATACCTGAGAACACGCATTGCTGAAAAACTGAGGCTTATGTCTCAGCTCTGCTCTCTCAGAAACTGATATACTGATCCTCACCACAATAAATCATAAGTGACACCAAAGATATTGCACTACCAAATTCAGTGCTTGTTAAACTTACCAATATTTTATTTATGTATATTGTTTTCTTTCTGTCTACCCAATGACAGTGTAGTATTCATAAAGACAAAAAGTGAGTCTGTCTCATTCACTATAGGCAATAAGTTTTGAGCACAGTGCCTGGCACATAATAGAAATACAATAAGTGTTTCTTGAATTAATGAATGAATAAATAATCATTTTCAAACATACACAGATATCCACAAATGACAGACACTGTGAACACAGAAAGATATGCTCAAGTGCAGTGCACATCTATGCACACAGATGTACACAAATCCAATGATCCTGAGTATATATACATAGAGAAATATAATAATTAAATGAAGAATATGGTAAGAAAATGTCCTAATATTAACAGTAGATATATCTGTATAAAAATTTGTTGTTTTTTTCAGATAATTTTTCTTGCACTTCTGCAATAAGAATAAAATTTTAAAATAATAAAGAAGCATTTTAAATTGAACATACTTGTCAAATCAAAGCACATTCTATTTTACAATACATGAGGTAGATTTATATAAATAAGTTAAATAAAACAGAAATTAAAAGAGTAGAATGGGAATTCATTGAGTGCAGGAACATGAGTTCCTAGCACAGTGCCTGGTATATGATGGGCACTTTTTAAGGCTTTATGAAAGCATTGCTACAAATAGAGAAGAAAAACAAATGAACCGAGATATTTTCAGAAAACAAACAACTAACGATATATAAAATCTTTACAGAAAAGGCAAATTGGAATCAAAGTTTATAGACAATGCTCTCTACCAAATTATTCTTTTCGACCTGTAATTAGGTGTGATTCCCAAGATGCACACTAGGTGGCAGCAGAGAAGCACACTTGGAAAACATTTACCACAGTTAATCCTGTATGTTCTTAAAAGCAAGTTTCCACAACCCCTATCCTTAGAAATGATATAAAGCATGTTTTTTGTTGTCATACACTTAATATAGTAAACAGTAATAGAAATTAACTAAAAATCCCTTTTTCGAAGGTAAGAAAATTCACTCCTAAATAACACCCACCTCAAAATCACACTTCAAGTTGCAAAATACTTTAAAATTAATGGAAAGAAAAACTACATATGGAAACCTATGGAAAAATGTTGTGATGAATATATTTTAGGGTAAGAATACCTTAAAATACACAGCTTTTCCACCCATACTAAACACCAGAATACTAAATATTCCTGAGAATGTAAAAGTAAATGATCTTCACAGCCTGAGCAGGCAATGTCAAAGTGGTTAGAGCATTTGACTGGAATGTGAAGGACACAGGTTTGAGATCCCAATGGCGCCAGATTGAGCATGGGCACATATGCTTTGAGCAAAGCTCACCAACATGAGCCCAAGGACGCTGGATCGAGGAAGCGGTCACTTGATCAGCTGTAGGCCCCTGGTCAAGGCACATATGTGACAGGAGTCAATGAACATGTAAGGGGTCACAAATAAAAAGAAATGATTGATCTCTGACCTGGCACATAAAAAACTCTCTCCATTTTTGTCTGTCTGTCCCTATCTATCCCTCTTTCTGACTCTCTCCCTGTCTCTTAAAAAAAAGGATAAAGAAATGTTCACAGAAACATTTGGAGGGTATATACCATATTTCCCAATGTATAAGACTCATCTTTTTTGAAAAATGTGGGGTTAGAAAACTAGGAGCGCCTTATACACTGGTTGAGTATTTTTTACTTGCATTTCTCATTTATTCACATTTGTTATCACTTTTTCAAAATTTGTGACCCAAAATTAAGGTGCGTCTTATACAGGGAGGATTCTTATACATGGGGAAATATGGTACTTTACAACTTTACCATTTATTTCCCCTTTGGGTGAGATTTTGAAAAACATAATTCATTCTTCTATGCAATTTAAGCTGCAAAAACAAGAACAAAAAGCCATTGTCATTTTTTCTTTTATTTATTTATTCATGTTAAAGGCAGGATAAGGAGGGAAAAAGACAGACAGAGAGTCAGAAACATCAATCTGTTTCTGTATGTGCCTTGACCCAGGAGCAAACCTATGACATTAGCGTATGGGTGTGATGCTTTCACTACTGAGCTCTCTGGTGAGAGCAAGCCTTTGTTTTTTGAAAAAAAAAATTCTGATAAAAAACAGAGGTATTATAAAATAAAATGATCATCTATTCTGCTGTGGTGACAACACCAGAAGATTATTCTTTGCTCTTGAAATTCAGGTGCATAATCACTATTTCTAATTTTTTAGCACAAAGTGACCCCTTTCCTAACATGCACTTTCTCTTGTCCAATGGCAGCAGTCCAGACTGAGAGACCTCCTCTGCCTTGGACATAAGAAGTTATCTGAGCATTGGTCACCACATACAAGCTAGGTTCTTTTGCTCACAGAACACCTCCCAGGGTCTTTGTTTCAAAACTTCTATATTTTCTCAGTTTTATATCTGAGAATACACATTGCTGAAATACGACACTTAAGTCTCAGATCTGCCTTCTGAGAAACTGATATACTGAACCTTGCCACAATAAGTCATAAATGACACCAAAGATATTGCACTACCAAATTCAGTGATCAATAAACTTACAATTATTTTATTCATGTATATATATTTTTTTCTGTCTATGCCATGACAGTGTAGTATTCATAAAGACAGAAAGTGAGTCTGACTCATTCACTATAGGCAACCAATGTTGAGCACAGTGCCTGGCACATAATAGAAATACAATTAATGTTTCCTGAATGAATGAATAAATAGTCATTTGCATACATACACAGATATCCACAAATAACAGACACTGTGGACACAGAGAGATATGCTCATGTGCAATTAACATCTATGCACACACCAATGTACCTGAGTATATATACATAGAGAAATATAAGAGGTACACAAAGAATATGGAAAGAAAATGTCCTAATATTAACTGTAGATATAGCTGTATGAAAATTTGTTGTGATTGCTTTTGAGATCATTTTTCTTGCACTCCTGCAATAAGAATACATTTTTTATAATGCAAAAGCTGTTAAAATTCAACATTGTTTTCAAATCAAAGCACATCCTATTTTACAATACACGAAGTAGATGTATATAAAAGAAGGTAAGCCCTGGCTGGTTGGCTCAGTGGTAGAGTGTCGGCCTCACGTGCAGATCCCGGGTTCGATTCCCGGCCAGGGCACACAGGTGAAGACTCTTCTGCTTCTCCACCCCTCCCCTTTTCCTTCCTCTCTGTCTCTCTCTTCCCCTCCCGCAGCTGAGTCACCATTGGAGCAAAGATAACCTGGGAGCTGCATATGGCTCCTTGGCCTCTGCCCCAGGTGCTAGAGTGGCTTTGGTCACAACAAGGATACGACCCAGGGGTGCAGAGCATCGACCCCTGGTGACAGAGCTTCGCTCTCTGGTGGGCGTTCCGAGTGGACCTGAGTCAGGCACATGCGGGAGTCTGTCTGACTGTCTCTCTTGTTTCCAGCTTCAGAAAAATACAGAAAAAAAAGAAGTTAAAAAGGCATAAGTAAAAAGCGTAGAAATGGAAGTCATTGAGAGCACGTACATGAGAGTTCCTAGCACAGTGCCTGGTATATGATGGGCACTTTCAAAGGCTTTATGAAATCATGGCTGGAAGGAAAAGAGAAAAACAAGATGAACCGAGAGATTTTCAGAAAACAACCACTAAGGATACATTAAATTTTAAAGAAACTGCAAATTAGAATCAAAGTTTATAGACAACGCTGTCTACCAAAATATTCCTTTGCACCAGTAATGAGGCGTGATTCCCAAGATGCACACGAGGTGTCAGCAGAGAAGCACATGTAACAGAGACCATTATTGTATGTTCTATGGAGCAAGTTCCAGCCAACTTCAGAGGATTGAAATGATACCAAGTATATCTCTTACTTTCACTACAATTAACATATAAAGAAGGAGCAAGCACTAACTAGAAATTCCTTATATTTACAAGTTATAAAAGTTTCTTTTTAGATAGCCTTGGATTCAACCTTGATAGATAACCCAACTGATACATTTTCTAAGGTGAATGGAGCTGAGCTGTTATTCCCAAGGTGCACACGAGGTGGCAGCAGGGAAGCGCACTTGGAAAACATTTACAACAGATAATCCTGTATGTTCTTTCAAGCAAGTTTCAACTACCTCTAACCTTAGAAATAATATAAAGCATGTTTCTTGTTGTCATTACACTTAATATAGTAAACAGTAATAGAAATTAACTAAAAAATTTTTTGAAGGTAAGTAAATTCACTCTTAGATAACCCCCCCTCAAAATCACAATTCAAGTTGTAAAACACCTTAAAATTAATGGAAATATAAACTACAAAAAGAAATCTATGAAAAAAGGTAGTGATAAATATATTTTAGGACAAGAAAACCTTAAAATACTCAGCCTTTCAACCCATACTAAGAACCAGGATATTAAATAAAATCCAGAGATAATAAAAGAAAAAATGTTCACAGGCTGAGCAGGCGATTGCATAGTGGATAGACCATTCGACTGGAATGCAGGGAACCCAGGTTTGAGATTCCAAGGGCGCCAGCTTGACCATGGGCTCATATGATTTGAGCAAAGCTCACCAGCTTAAGACCAAGGACACTGGCTCAAGCAATCGGTCACTCGATCAGTTGTAGTCTCCTGGTCAAGTCACATATGAGACAGAAGTCAATGAACATGTAAGGGATCACAACCAAAAAATGATGATTGATATGTGACCTAACACATAATAAAAAATCTCCATATTTTCTGTTTGTCCGTATCTATACCTGTCTCTGACTCACTCCCTGTTTCTGTAAAAGAAAATAAAGAAAAAGAAAGAAATAATCACAGAGACTTTTCAAGGGTATATACCATATTTCCCCATGTATAAGAACCATCTTGTTTGAAAAATGTGGGGTTAGAAAATTGTTTGCATCTTATAAAGTTGTTGTAGTATTTTTTACATGCATTTTCCATTTATTGGCATTTGTTATCATTTTCTCAAATTTTGTGCCCCCAAATTAAAGTGCGTCTTATGAAGGCAGGCTTCTTATACATGGGGAAATATGGTACTTTAAGACCTTACCATTTATTTCTTCTTGGGGTGAGATTTTGAAAAACATAACTCATTCTTCTATGCAATTTAATCTGCAAAACAACAAAAAATCCATTGTCATCTTTTATTTATTTATTCATGTTAGAGACAGGATAAAGGGGAGAAATGACAGACAGATAGTCAGAAACATCAATTTGTTACTGTATGTGCCTTCACCCAGGAGCACACCTATGACATTAAAGTATGGGTGTCATGCTTTAACTAATGAGCTCTCTGGTGAAAACAAGCCATTGTCTTTTTGGAAAAAATTTACTAGAGAAAACCAGAGGTAATTAAAAAATAAAATGATAATCTGGTCTGCTGTGGTGACCACACCAGAAGACTTTTCTTTGCTCTTGAAATTGAGGGGCATAATCACTATTACTAATTGTTTAGACAAAATGACCCCTTTGCTAACATGCACTTTCTCTTGTCCAATGGCAGCAGTCCAGACTAATACAGCTCCTAAGTTTTGGACATAATAACTTATCTGAGCATTGGTCACCACATACAAGCTAGGTCTTTTGCTCACTTAACACCTCCCAGGGTCTTTGTTTCATAACTTCTATATTTTTGTAGTTTTATAACTGGGAACACGCATTGCTGAAAAACCGAGACTGATTTCTCAGCTCTGCCTTCTGAGAAACTGATATACTGAACCTCACCACAATAAATCATAACTGACACCAAAGATATTCTACTACCAAATACACTACTTCATAAATTTATGATTATTTTATTTATGTATATTTTTTTCTTTCTGTCACCCCATGACGGTGTAGTATTCATAAAGACAAAAAGTGAGTCTGTCTCATTCACTATAGGCAAACAGTTTCGAGCAGAGTGCCTGGCACATAATAGAAATACTATAAATGTTTCCTGAATGAATGAATATATATTCATTTGCATATAAACACAGATATGCACAAATGACAGACACTGTGGACATAGAGAGATATGCTCATGTGCAATGCACATCTATGCACACTGATGTAAACACACCCAATGTACCAGAGTATATATACATAGAGAAATATAAGAGGTACACAAAAAATATAGGAAAAAATGTCCTAATTTTAACAGTAGATATATCTGTATAAAAATTTGTTGTTGTTGTTTTTGAGATCATTTTTCTTGCACTCCTGCAATAAGAATACATTTTTTACAATGAAAAAGCTGTTAAAATTCAACATACCTGTCAAATTAAAGTACATCCTATTTTACAATACATGAAGTAGGTGTATATAAAAGAAGTTAAGCCCTCGCTGGTTGGTTCAGTGGTAGAGCATTAGCCTCGCGTGCAGAAGTCCAGGGTTCTATTCCTGGCCAGGGCATACAGAAGAAGCACCCATCTGCTTCTCCACCTCTCACCTTCTCCTTCCTTTCTGTCTCTCCCTTCCCCACCTGCAACCAAGGCACCATTGGAGCAAAGAAAACCAGGGTGCTTCAGTAGCTCTGGTCGAAACAGGGCTATGCCTGGGGGTGCAGAGCATCCTCCCATGGTTGGCAGAGCTTTGCCCCCTGGTGGGCGTGCTGAGTGGATAACGGTCTGGCACATGCGGTAGTCTGTCAGACTGTCTCTCTCGTTTCAAGCTTCAGAAAAATACAGAAAAAAAAAGAAGTTAAAAAGGCAGAAGAAAAATGCGTAGAAATGGAAGTCATTGAGTGCACGTACATGAGTTTCTAGCACATGCCTGGTATATGATGGGCACTTTCAAAGGCTTTATGAAAGCATGGCTGGAAAGAAAGGAGAAAAACAAAATGAACCAAGAGATTTTCAGAAAACAAACCACTAAGGATACATAAAATCTTTACAGAAACTGCAAATTAGAATCAAAGTTTATAGACAACGCTGTAAACCAAAATATTCCATTACACCAGTAATGAGGTGTGATTTCCAAGATGCACAAGTGGTGTCAGCAGAGAAGCACATGTAACAGAGACCATTATTGTATGTGCTATGGAGCAAATTTCCAGCCGACTTCAGGGGATTGAAATGATACCAAGTAAATCTCTTGCTTTCATTACAATTAACATTGAAAGAACTAGCACCCAGTAACTAGAATTTATTTATATTTACAAGTTATAAATGTTTCTTTTAGATAGCCTTGGATTCAACACTGATAGATAACGAACAACACCCAACTGATGTATTTTTCCAGGTGAACTCATCTAAGCTGTTATTCCAAATGTGCACACGAGGTTGAGCCAGGGAAGCGCACTTGGAAAACATTTACCACAGATAATCCTGTATGTTTTTTCAAAGAAGTTTCCACTACCTCTAACCTTAGAAATGATATAAAACATGTTTCTTGTTGTCATTACACTAAATATAGTAAGCAGTAATAGAAATTAACCAAAAATTCCATTTTTTGACAGTAAGGAAATTATTCCTAAATAACCCCCCTCAAAATCACAATTCAAGATGCAAAATACCTTAATATTATTGGAAATATAATCTACAAAAAGAAACCTATTGTGAAATGTAGTGACCTATATATTTTACGGCAAGAAAACCATAAAATACACAGCCTTTCTACCTATATTAAGAACCAGGATACTAAATAAAATCCAGAGAAAGTAAAATAAAAACTGTTCACATCCTGAGCAGGCGATTGCACAGTGGTTAGAGCCTTCAACTGGAAGGCAGAGAAGCCAAGTTTGAGATTCCAGGGTGGCCAGCCTGACCAAGGGCTCATATGATTAGAGCAAAGCTCACCAGCCTAAGCCCAAGGTCACTGGCTCAAGCAATCGGTCACTCGATCAGTTGTAGTCCCTTGGTCAAGTCACATATGAGACAGGAGTCAATGAACATGTAAGAGGTCACAACAAAAAATTGATGATTGATCTGTGACCTGGCACATAATAAAAACTCTGTCCGTTTCTGTCTGTCTGTACCTATCTATTCCTTTATCAGACTCTCTCTCAATCTCTGTAAAAAATAAAAAAAAGAAATGTTCACAGAGACATTTGGAGGGTGTATACCATATTTCTCCATGTACAAGACTCATCTTTTTTGAAAAATGTTAGGTTAGAAAAATGCATGCGTCTTATATAGTGGCAATCAATGTAGAGCACAGTGCCTGGAACATAATAGAAATACAATAAGTGTTTAATAAATGAAAGAATAAATAGTATTTTGCATGCATACACAGGTATCCACAAATGATAGATACTGTGGACACAGAGAGATATGCTCATATGCAATGCACATTTATACACACAGATGTATGCACACCCAATGTACCTTAGTAAATATAGATATAGAAATATAATAGGTACACTAAGAATATGGAAAGATAATGTCATAATATTAACAGTAGTTATCTTTGTATGAAAATTTGTTGTTTTGTTTTCTATTCATTTTTTCTTGCACTTCTGCAATAAGAATAGAGTTTTTATAATAAAAAAGCAGTTACATTCAACATACTTTTCAAATCAAAGAACATCTTTTTTAAAAACATTAAAAAGATTTAAATAAAAGAGCCCAAAAGCAGAAGTAAAAATAGTAGAATCGGAAGACATTGAATGCACCAACTACTCATGTAGTTCCTAGAACAGTGCCTGGTATATGATGAAAACATTCAAAGGCTTTATGATAGCATTGCTGGAAGGAAGGTGACAGCAGAGAAGCACATGTAAAAGAGACCAGTATTGTATGTGCTATGCAGCAAGTTTCAGCCAAATTCAGAGGAATTAAATAATATCAAATATGTCTAATGCTTTCACTAGAGTTAACGTTGAAACAAGTAGCAAACAGTAACTAAAAAATCCTTATATTTACAACTTATAAAAGTATCCTCTAAATAGTCTTGGTTTCAACATTGATAGACAAAGCTCAACTCCCAACTGCTGTGTTTTTTCAGGTGAATTCCTCTGAGCTGTTATTCCCAAGGTGAACAAGAGGTGGCAGCAGACAAGCGCACTTGGAAAACATTTCGCGCAGACAGTCCGGTATTTTCTTTCAAGCAAGTTTAAACTACCTCAAACCTTTGAAATGATATAAAGCATGTTTCTTCTTGTTATTACTCTTACTCTAGAAATCAGTAATAAAAACTAACAAAAAAACCCTTTCTGTTTTAAGTTAAGAATTTTACTCCTAAATAACCCCTGCTCAAAATCAAAATTCAAGTTACGATATACTTTAAACATAATGGAAATAAAAACTACATAAGAAATCCTATGGAAAAATGTTGTGATGAATACATTTCAGTGGAAAAAAAAACTTAAAATACACAACCTTACCACCCATACTATGAAACAGGATACTAAACAAAATCCAGAGAAAGTAAAAGATAAAAATTTTCACAGGCTGAGTAGGCGGTGGCGCGGTGGATAGAGCATTTGACTGGAATGCGGAAGACCCAGTTTTGAAATCCCAAGGTCTCCAGCTTGAGGTTGGGCTTATCTGGTTTAAGCAAAGCTCACCAGCTTTACCCAATGGGCTCACTGGCTCAAGCAAGAGGTTACTCGGTCAGCTGTAGTTCCCTGGTCAAGGCACAATGAGAGAGCAGTCAATGAGCAAATAAGGTGTCACAACAAAGATCTGATGATTGATCTGTTACCTGGCACATAATAAAAAAAAAAAAAACTCTTTACCTTTTTGTCTGTGTGTCCCTATATATCTCTCTCTCTGACTCTCTCTCTGTGTTTGTAAAAAAATAAAAAAGAAAAGGAAAGAAAGTAATAAAGGGATCACAGGGACATTTGCTGGGTGTATACCATATTTGCCTTTGTTTAAGACTCAATTTTTTTGAAAAATGTGGGGTTTGAAAACTGGGTGCATTTTATACTTTGGTTGTAGTATATTATACTTGCATTTCCTGTTTCTTCGCATTTGTTATCATTTTCTCAAATTTTGTGCCCAAAATGAAGGTGCGTATTCTACAGGGAGGCATATTATGCATGGGGATATATGGTACTTTACAAAATTACTATATATTTTCCTCTGTGGTGAGATTTTGAAAAACATAATTCATTCTTTTATGCAATTTAAGCTGCGAAAACAACAAAAAATAGCCATCATTTTCTCTTTTATTTAATTTTTAATGGTAGAGAGAGGAAGTGGGGGAAAAAGACAGACAGATAGTCAGAAACATCAATCTGTTTCTGTATGGGCCTTGAACCAAGACCAATCCTATGACATTACTGTATGAGTGTGATGTTCTAACTAGTGAGCTGTCTGGTGTAAGCAAGCCATTGTCTCTAGGGTGACAAAATTACTAGAGACAACCTGAGGCAAATAAGAAATAAAATAATAATATAGTTTGCTTTGGTGACAACATCAGAAGAATTTTCTAGGCTCTTGTCAGTCAGGGGCATATAAAATCATTATTTCTGATTGTTGAGCACGAATTCACACCTTTCCTAACATGCACTTTTTCTTCTGCCATTGCAGCAGTCCAGACTGAGAAACCTCCTAAGCTTTGGTTTTCAGAATTTATCTCAGCCTGGTCAGCACTTACAGTTTAGGTTCTTTTGGTCACAGAACACCTCCCAGTGTATTTGTTGCATCACTTGTAAATTTTCTCAGTTTTATAGCTGAGATCACGCATTCCTGAAGAACCAAGACTTATGTCTCAGCTCTCCCTTTTGAGAAAATGATATAATTTACCATGCCACGATCAATCATTAAATAAGACAAAAGGTATTGCACTACCAAATCCAGTGTTTGTCACAACTTATAATTTTTATGAATATTTTTTCCTTTCTCTTTCCACTCCATGACAGTGTAATATCCATAAAGACAGAAAGTGAGTCTCTCCCATTCCCTATGGCAACTAGTGTCGAGCATAATTTCTGGCATATAATAAAAATTCAATAAGTTTTTACTGGAAGAGTGAATAAATATACATTGTCATACATACACAAATATCCACAAATGACAGACACTATTGAAACAGAGAGGTATGCTCTCATGCAATGCACATCTATGCATAAATTGGGTACATGCACCCAATGTACCTGAATACATATACATAGAGAAATATAACTGGTAAACAAAGAATATGGAAAGAATATGGCTATAGTTAACAGTTGATATCTATGTATGAAAATTTGTTGTTTTGTTTTTCTTAATATTTTTTTTCATTTCTGCATTAAGAATATGGTTTTTATAATAAAAAGCTGTTAAGATACCATATACTTGTCAAATGAAAGCACATCATAATTTACAATACATTAAGTAGATTTAAATAAAAGAAGTTCAAAAGACAGATGTTAAAATAGCAGAATGAGAAGTGACAGAGTGCAGAGACATGAGTTCTTAGCACAGTGCCTGGTATATGAAGGGCACTTCAAAGGCTTTATGAAAGCATGGCTGGAATGAAAAAAGAAAAACAAGATGAAACGATAGATTCCCAGAAAACAAACCACTAAGGATACAGACATAATTTAGAGAAGCAGGCTAATTGGAATCAATGGTTGTAGACAATCTTATGTACCAAAACTTTCCTTTGGACCTGCACTGAAGTGTGATTCCCAAGATGCAAATGAGGTGGTAGCAGAGAAGCACATATAACAGAGACCAATATGTTATGTGGTATGGAGCAAGTTCCAGCAAACTTCAGAAGATTGAAATGATATGAAGTGTATCTCTTACTTACACTACAGATAACATTGAAAGAGGTAGGAAACAGTAACTAGAACTCCCTTATATTTACAAGTTATAAAAGTATCTTCAGGATAGCCTTCAATTCAACATTGATAGATAACGCACAACATGCAACTGCTGTGTTTTTCCAGGTGAACTGTACTGACCTGTTATTTCCAAGGTGCACACGAGGTGGCAGTATGTAAGCGTTCTTGAAAAACATTTTCCAAAGTTAATCCTGTATGTTCTTTCAAGCATGTTTCAAATACTTAGAAATAATATAAAGAATAATACTTAGAAATAATAATAATTTCAAACCTTAGAAATAATATAAAGCATATTTCTTGTCATCATTACACTTAATATACTAAACAGTAATAGAAATTAACTGAAATCCCTTTTTTTAAAGTAATGAAATTCACTCCTGAATATCCCCACTTCAAAATCAAAATAAGTTGCAAAATACCTTAAAATTAATGAAAATAAAAACTACAAAAGAAAATCTATTAAAAAATGTAGTAAGGAATATATTTTAGAGGAATAAAACCTTAAAATACACAGCCTTTCCACCCATACTATAAACTAGGATACTAAATAAAATCTAGAGAATGTAAAAGAAACAAAATGTTCACAGACTGACAAGCAGTGCACAGTGGGTAGAGCATTTGACTGGAATGCGCAATACACAGTTTTGAAAATCCCAATTCACCAGCTTGATCGTGGGCTCATCCTGTTTTAGCAAAGCTCAACAGCTTGTTCCCAATGTCCCTTGCTCGAGCAAGGTGTCACTTGGTCAGCTGTAGCCCTCTGGTCAAGGCACATATGAGAGAGCAGTCAATGATTAACTAAGGTGTCCTTACGAAAAAATGATGATTGATCTGTGACCTGGTACATAATAAAAAATTTTCTCCATTCTTGTCTGTCTCTCCCTATCTATCTGTCTCTCTGACTCTCTTTATGACTCTGGAATAAGGAAAAAATGGAAAGAAAGAAATGTTCACAGAGACATTTGGAGTTTCTATCCATATTTTCCTATCTATAAAACTCATTATTTTTAAAAATGTGGTGTTTGAAACCTTGGTGCATTGTATACAGTGGTTGTTGTATTTTACTTGCATTTCCTGTTTTTTCACATTTGTTATCATTTTCTCAAATTTTGTGCCCCAAAATTAAGGTGCTACTTTTAGAAGTATGCTATTTATACACGGGAAGATATGATTCATTACAACCTTACCACATATTTTCTCTTGGGGTGATATTTTGAAAAAAATAATTAATTCCTCTAAGCAACTTAAGCTGCAAAAACACCAAAAAAAAAGGACATTGTCATTTTTATTTTATTTAGTTATTAATATTAGAGGGAGGAAGAGGGGGAAAACAGACACACAGATAGTCGGAAAAATCAATGTGTTTCTTATGTGACTACAACAAGGACCAAACCTATGACATTTGTGTATGTGTGTGATTCTCTATCTACTGAACTCTCTGGTGAAAGCAACCCATTGTTTTTAGGGGGAAAAATCACTAGAGAATAACTGAGTTAATTAAAATAAAACAATAATCTAGTCTGCTGTGTGACAACACTACAAGAATTTTTTTTCTCTTGACTGTTAGGGGCATAAAAATATTTCTGATTGTTTACCACGATGTGACCACTTTCCCAACATGCACTTTTTTCTTGTGCTGTTGCAGCAGTCCAGACTGAGAGACCTCCTTAGTTTTGGACATCAGAATTTATCTGAGCCTGGGTCACCACTTAGAAGATAGGTTCTTTTGCACACAGAACAATGCAAAGGGTCTTTGTTTCACCGCTTGAGAATATTCTCAGTTTTATTGCTGAGAACACGCATTGCTGAAGAACTGAGACTTAGGTCTCAGCTCTGCCTTTTGAGAAACTTTTATACTGAACATCGCCACAATCAATGATAACTGGGAACAAGACATTGCACTACTATATCCAGTGCTTGTCACAACTTATAATTATTTTGTTTATGTACATTTTTCTTCCTCTATCTAGAGCATGACAGTGTATTATTTATATAGAAAGTCTGTCTCTTTCACTATAGGCAACCACTGTAGAGCACTGTGCCTGGAACACAATAGAAATACAATCAGTGTTTAATGAATGAAAGAATAAATAGTAATTTGCATGCATACACAGGTATCCACAAATGATAGAAACTGTGGACCCAGAGAGATATGCTCATATGCAATGCACATCTATCCACACAGATGTATGCACACCCAATGTACCTTAGTATGTATAGATATAGAAATATAATAGGTACACTAAGAATATGGAAAGATAATGTCATAATATTAACAGTAGTTATCTCTGGATGAAAATTTGTTGCTTTGTATTCTATTCATTTTTTCTTGCACTTCTGCAATAAGAATAGAGTTTTTATAATAAAAAGCAGTTACATTCAACATACTTTTCAAATCAAAGCATATCTTATTTTACAATACATTAAGAAGATTTAAATAAAGGAGTCCAAAAGCAGAAGTAAAAATAGTAGAATGGGAAGATATTGAGTGCACCAACTACTCATACAGTTCCTAGCACAGTGCGTGGTATATGAATGGAACATTCAAAGGCTTTATGAAAGCACTGCTGGAAGGACTGAATAAAAACACGGTGAACCGATAGATTCCTAGAAATCAAATCACTAAGTATAAAAAAAATTTTTACAAAACTGGCAAATTAAATCAACGTTTGTAGAAAATCCTCTCTACTATTTCTTTCCTTTGGATCTGTTCTGAGGTGTGATTCCCAAGATGCACACGAGGTGGCAGCAGAGAAGCACATGTAACAGAGACCATTATTGTATGTGCTATGCAGCAAGTTTCAGCCAACTTCAGAGGATTGAAATAATATCAAATATGTCTATTGCTTTCACTAGAGTTAATGTTGAAACAAGTAGCAAACAGTAACTGGAAATTTCTTATATTTACAAGATACAAAAGTATCTTCTAAATAGTCTTGGTTTCAACATTGATAGATAAAGCACAACTCCCAATTGCTGTGTTTTTTTATGTGAACTGCTCTGAGCTTTTATTCCCAATGTGCACACTAGGTGGCAGCAGAGAAGCGCACTTGGAAAACATTTCCCACAGACAATCCTGTATTTTCTTTAAAGCAAGTTTCAACTACCTCAAACCTTTGAACTTATATAAAGCATGTTTCTTCTTGTCATTACACTTACTCTAGAAATTGGTAATAAAAACTAACTAAAAAACCCTTCCTTTTTTAAGTTAAGAAATTCATTCCTAAATAACCCCTGCTCAAAATCAAAATTCAAGTTACAAAATACTTAAAACCTAATAGAAATAAAAACTACATAAGAAAACCTATGGAAAAATGTTGTGATGAATATATTTTAGTGGAAAAAAAACTTTAAAATACACAATGTTACCACCCATACTATGAAACAGGATACTAAACACAATCCAGAAAAAGTAAAAGATAAAAATTTTCACAGCTTGAGGAGGTGGTGGCACGGTGGATAGAGCATTTGATTGGAATGCGTAGGACCCAGGTTTGAGATTTCAAGGTCGCCAGCTTGAGCGTGGGCTTATCTGGTTTAAGCAAAGATCACCAGCTTTAGCCCAATGGGCTCACTGGCTCGAGCAAAAGGTTACTCGGTCAGCTGTAGTTCCCTGGTTATGGCACAATGAGAGAGCAGTCAATGAGCAACTAAGGTGTCACAATAAAAAAACTGATGATTGATCTGTGACCTGGCACCTAATAAAAAAAAAAAAAAACTTTTTACCTTCCAGTCTGTGTGTCCCTATCTATCCCTCTCTCTAACTCTCTCACTGTCTCTGTAAAAAGAGAAAATAAAGAAAGAAAAAAAATAAAAAAATAAAAGGTTCACAGAGACATTCGGTGGGTGTATATCATATTTGCCCTTGTTTAAGACTCATCTTTTTTGAAAAATGTGGAGTTTGAAAACTGGGTGCGTCTTATACAGTGGTTGTAGTATATTTTACTTGCATTTATTGTTTCTTCGCATTTGTTATCATTTTCTCAAATTTTGTGACCAAAAATGAAGGTGTGTCTTCTATAGGGAGGCATATTATGCATGAGGAAATATGGTACTTTACAACCTTACTATCTATTTTCACTTGTGATGAGATTTTGAAAAACATAATTCATTCTTCTATGCAATTTAAGCTGCATAAACAACAAAAAAATAGCCATTGCCATTTTTTCTTTTATTTAATTTTTAATGTTAGAGAGAGGAAGTGGGTGAAAAACACAGACAGATAGTCAGAAACATCAATCTGTTTCTGTATGTGCCTTGAACCGGGACCAATCCTATGACATTACTGTATGAGTGTGATGCTCTAACTAGAGAGCTCTCTGGTGTAAGAAAGCCATTGTCTTTAGGGGGACAATATTACTAGATACAACCTGAGGCAAATAAGAAATAAAATAAAAATCTAGTCTGCTGTGGTCACAACATCAGAAGACTTTTCTAGGCTCTTGTCAGTCAGGGGCATATACAATCAGTATTTCTGAGTGTTGAGCACGTATTCACTACTTTCCTAACATTCACATTTCTTGTGCTGTGGCAGCATTCCAGACTGAGAAACCTCCTAAGCTTTCATTTTCAGTATATATCTGGGCCTGGTCAGCACTTACAATTTAGGTTCTTTTTCTCACAGAACACCTCCCAGGGTATTTGTTGCATCACTTGTAAATTTTCTCAGTTTTATAGCTGAGATCACGCATTCCTGAAGAACCGAGACTTATGTCTCACCTCTGCCTTCCGAGAAAGTGATATACTTAACCATGCCACGATCAATCACAACTGGGATAAAAGTTATTGCATTACCAAATCCAGTGTTTGTCACAACTTATAAATTTTATGTATATTTTTTTCTTCCTCTTTCTACTCCATGACAGTGTAATATTCATAAAGACAGAAAGTGAGTCTATCCTATTCACTATTGGCAACCAATGTCGAGCACATTTCCTGGAATATAACGAAAATTCAATATTTTTTGCTGGAAGAATGAATAAAAATTTATTTGCATACGTACAGAAATATCCAGAAATGACTGACAATATTGAAAGAAAGAGGTATGCTCACGAGCGATGCACATCTATGCACACATTGCGTACATGCAACCAATATACCTGAGTACATATACACAGGGAAATATAATTGGTACACAAAGAATATGGAAAGAAAATGGCTAAAGTTAACAGTTGATATCTATGTATGAAAATTTGTTGTTTTGTTTTTCTTATCAGTTTTTATGCATTTCTGCAATAAGAATACCGTTTTTATAATAAAAAGCAGTTAATATACTATATACCTGTCAAATAAAGCACATCATAATTTACAATATATTAGGTTAATTTAAATAAAAGAAGTTCAAAAGACAGATGTAAAAATAGTAGATTGGGAAGTGACTGAGTGCAGGGACAGGAGCCCTTAGCACAGTGCCTGGTATATGCAGGGAATTTTCAAAGGGTTTATGAAAACATGGCTGGAAAAAAAAAGAAAAAAAAGATGAAACAATAAATTCCCAGAAAAAAAACCACTAAAGATACAGAAATACTTCACAGATGTGGCTAACTGGAATCAATGGTGGTAGATCATCTTCTCTACCAAAACTTTCTTTTGGACATGTACTGAAGTGTGATTCCCAAGATGCAAATGAGGTGGTAGCAGACAAGCACATGTAACAGAGATCAATATTTTATGTGCTATGGAGCAAGTTCCAGCAAACTTCAGATAATTGAAATGATGTGAATTGTATCTCTTACTTACACTACAGATAACATTGAAAGAGGTAGGAAACAGTAACTAGAACTCCAATATATATACAATTTATGAAAGTATCTTCTAGATAGCCTTCGATTCAACATTGATAGATAACGGACAACACCCAACTGCTGTGTTTGTCCAGGTGAACTGCTCTGACATTTTATTTCCAAGGCACACACGAGGTGGCAGCAGGGAAGTGCTCTTGGAAAGCATTTTCCACAGATAATTCTGTATGTTCTTTATAGCAAGTTTCAACTACCTCTAAACTTAGAAATGATATAAAGCATGTTTCTTGTCGTCATTACACTTAATATACTAAACAGTAATAGAAATTAAATAAAATCCCCTTTTTTAAGGTAATGAAATTCACTGCTAAATAACCCCCCTCAAAAATCACAATTCAAGTTGCAAAATACCTTAAATTTAATGAAAATAAAAACTATATAAGAAAGTCTATAAAAAATGTAGTGATGAATATATTTTAGAGGAATAAAACCTTAAAATACACAGTTTTTCCACCCATACTAAAAATCAGGATACTAAATAAAATCCAGAGAATGTAAAAGAAACAAAATGATCACAGACTGACAAGGCAGTGGTGCAGTGTGTAGAGCATTTGACTGGAATGCGCAGTACACAGTTTTGAGATCCCAAATTCGCCAGTTTGAGCATGGGCTCATCTCGTTTTAGCAAAGCTCAACAGCTTGATTTCAATGTTGCTGGCTCGAGCAAGGGGTCACTCTGTCAGCTGTAGCCCCCTGGTCAAGGCACATAAAAGAGAGCAGTCAATGAACAACTAAGGTGTCCTTACGAAAAAATGATGATTGATCTGTGACCTGGCACATAATAAAAAATTTTCTCCATTCTTGTCTGTCTGCCCCTATCTCTCCCGCTGTCTCACTCTCTCTATGACTCTGGAAAAATAAAAAAAATTAAGGAAGAAATGTTCACAGAGACATTTGAAATTTCTATCCATATTTTCCTATGTATAAAACTCATCATTTTTAAAAATGTGGGGTTTGAAACATGGATGCATCTTATACAGTGGTTGTTGTATTTTTACTTGCATTTTCTGTTTCTTTGCATTTGTTATCATTTTCTCAAATTTTCTGCCCCAAAATTAAGGTGCTACTTATAGAGGGAGGGTACTTATACATGGGGAGATATGGTATTTTACAACCTTACCACTTATTTTCCCTTGGAGTGAGATTTTGAAAAAAATAATTCATTCCTCTAAGCAATTTAAGCTGCAAAAACACCACAGAAAAGCCATTGTCATTTTTCTTTTATTTAGTTATTAATGTTAGAGAGAGGAAGAGGGGGAAAACAGACACACAGATAGTCAGAAACATCAATGTGTTTCTGTATGTGACTAGACCAAGGACCAAACCTGTGACATTAGTGTATGTGTGTGATGCTCTATCTACTGAGCTCTCTGGTGATAGCAAGCCATTGTGTTTAGGGGGAAAAATTACTAGAGAAAAACTGAGGTAATTAAAATAAAACAATAATCTAGTCTGCTGTGGTGAAAACACCAGAAGACTTTACTTTGCTCTTGACAGTTAGGGGCATAAAAAATATTTCTGATTGTTTACCACGATGTTACCCCTTTCCAAACATGCACTTTTTTCTTGTGCTGTTGCAGCAGTCCAGACTGAAAGACCCCATAACCTTTGGACATCAGAATTTATTTGAGCCAGAGTCACCACTTACAAGCTAGGTTCTTTTGCTCACAGAACACCTCCCAGGGTTTTTGTTTCAGCGCTTGAGAATTTTCTGTTTTATAGCTGAGAACACACATTGCTGAAGAGCTGAGACTTAGGTCTCAGCTCTGCCTTTCGAGAAACTGATATACTGAACATCGCCATGATCAATGAAAACTGGGAACAAGACATTGCACTACTATATCCATTGCTTTTCACAACTTATAATTATTTTATTTATGTACATTTTCCTACCTCTGTCTACAGCATGACAGTGTATTATTCATAAAGATAGTCTGTCTCTTTCACTATAGGCAACCAGTGTAGAGCACAGTGCCTGGAACAAAATAGAAATACAATAAGTGTTTAATGAATGAAAGAATAAATAGTAATTTGCATGCATACACAGGTATCCACAAATGATAGAAACTGTGGACCCAGAGAGATATGCTCATATGCAATGCACATCTATACACACAGATGTATGCACACGCAATGTACCTTAGTACAAATAGATATAGAAATATAATAGGTACACTAAGAATATGGAAAGATAATGTCATAATATTGACAGTAGTTAGCTCTGGATGAAAATTTGCTGTTTTGTGTTCTATTCATTTTTTCTTGCACTTCTGCAATAAGAATACAGTATTTATAATAAAAAACAGTTATATTCATCATACTTTTCAAATCAAAGCACATCTTATTTTACAATACATTAAGAAGATTTAAATAAAGGAGTCCAAAAGCAGAAGTAAAAATAGTAGAATGGGAAGACATTGAGTGCACCAACTATGCATACAGTTCATAGCACAGTGCCTGGTATATGATGGGAACATTCAAAGACTTTATGAAAGCATTGCTGGAAGGAAAGAAGAAAAACAAGGTGAACCGATAGAGTCCCAGAAATCAATCACTAAGAATACACAAAATATTTACAGAACCGGCAAATTGGAATCAACATTTGTAGACAATCCTCTCTACTATTTCTTTCCTTTGGTCTTTTCTGAGGCATCATTCCCAAGATGCACACGAGGTTGCAGCAGAGAAGCACATGTAACAGAGACCATTATTGTATGTGCTATGCAGCAAGTTTCAGCCAATTTCAGAGGATTGAAATAATATCAAATATGTCTATTGCTTTGAGAAAAGTTAACATTGAAACAAGTAGCAAACAGTAACTGGAAATTTTTTATATTTACAAGTTATAAAAGCACTTCTAAATAGTCTTGGTTTCAATATTGATAGATAAAGCACAACTCCCAAGTGCTGTGTTTTTTCAGGTAAACTGCTCTGAGCTGTTATTTCGAAGGTGAACACGAGGTGGCAGCAGAGAAGTGCACTTGGAAAACATTTCCCACAGACAATCCTGTATTTTCTTTCAAGCACGTTTCAACTACGTCAAACCTTTGAAATGATATAAAGCATGTTTCTTCTTGTCATTACACTTACTCTAGAAATCAGTAATAAAAACTAACTAAAAAACCCTTCCTTTTTTAAGTTAAGAAATTTACTCCTAAATAACCCCGCGCTTTCACTGTGAGAAAGCCTTCCCCCACCCTCAGGGATGGAGCAAAAGCCAATTCCAACGCTGGAACTTTTCCATGCGAGTGGAGGGCTTTCTCAGAGTGATAGTCGGCCAGCCTGATATCCAGGTTGTTGTGCACGGAGAGTGTGGAAGATGTTCCTCCGAATTTTTTAGGGGTGAGCACCCGTGCTTTCCCACGGAGGAGCAGAGTCAGAGGCCTATGAGCGGGCCAGGAGCGGAATCTCCCAGCTGCCTCAGCACCCTGAATGGGCCGCCACAGGGAGAGATCGAGAGCCAATCCAACGCTGGAACTTTTTCGTGTGGGCAGAGGTTTCACCCAAAGTGTGATGTGGCTGGTCTGACATCCTGGTCAGCACGCACTCAAAATCAAAATTCAAGTGACAAAATACTTTAAACTTAATGGAGATGACGTCAGAGTGATGGCGCGGTAGAAAGCGATACCGATAAATCTCCTCATAAACTCAAAAAGATATTCAACTAGAAACAGAAAAACCTATCCTTGGAGCCTTCAAATACTTTGAAACACACCAGAGGGTATGGTCACGTGAAAGATTGGCTAGATATATGATCAAATCCCGGGGGAAATAGGGAGTAAGAAATGCTCCGCCTTCCTCTCTAGCCCAAACAGGATGGCTTTCACTGAGAACTGAGAATATAGAAACTAAGGCAGTCATAGGGAGTGAATAGATCCAGGCCACGGTACAAACAGCCAAACCAGGCTGTGGCACCGAGATCCAAGCCGAGAAAAAACCTGGGCAATTTAAGGTAACACGCGCGCCAAACCCAGACAAAGAAAGACAAGTGGGGGAGCCATTTTCCGCATCTCCTGGTTGGTGCGCGTGGATAGTGGGTGAGAGATTTTCATGAACACTTCAGGGGTGGGTGCCACCTGTGCTAACCCACAGAGAGGCAGAGTCAGAGACCTCTGTGTGGACAAAAAGAGAAATCACCGAGGAGCCCCAGCACCCTGAGGGGACCGGGAATGGGGAGGGAGCTGGAGCCAATTCCAATGCTGGAACTTTTCTGTGCAGGAGGAGGACTTTCTCGGTGTGAGAGTCAGCCAGCCTGATATCCTTGTCAGCGCGCATGGAGAGTGGGCAGGTGATTCCTCCAAACTCCTCAGTGGTGGGTGCCCATGTTTTCCCACAAAGAGGCAGAGTTAGGGACCTGAGTGTGGGCTGAAACCGGAATCTCATGACCACCCCAGCACCCTGGGATAGCCTCGCACGGGGATGGGATGAAAGCCAATTCCAATGCTGGAACTTTTCCGTGCGGGTGGAGGGCTTTCTCGGAGTGAGAAGTGTCCAGCCTGATATCCAGGTTGGCATGCACAGAGAGTGGGCAAGAGATTCCTCCAAATTTCTCAGGGGTGAGCGCCCCTGTTTTCCCACAGAGGAGCAGAGTCAGAGGCCTGTGAGAAGGCCAGGAGCGGAATCTCCAAGCTGCCCCAACACCCTGAGGGGGCTGCCACAGGGAGAGAGTGAGAGCCAATTCCAACGCTGGAACTTTTCCGTGCGGGCAGAGGTTTCACCCAAAGTGTGACGTGGGTGGTCTGACATCCTGGTCAGCACGCATGGAGAGTGGGCAAGAGATTCCTCCGAACACCTCAGGAGTGGGCACCCATGTTATCCCACAGAGGGGCAGAGCCAGAGGTCTTTGATTGGGTGGAAGCCCCGCCTGATTATGCTAGCAGCTCTGACTGACTGAGCCTTACCCAGTGCCCTGTGCTGAGTGGGAATAGAGTGGGGAGTGGCTAGCTCTTTGAGCCTCTTACTATCCAGGAAGAGGCAGTAGCAACCCAATAGATGGATTATCAGGCTTCTAATTGTGAAAGAAAAGACTAGGAGAGAGGCTCCAGGAACACTTGCACCGTGAGAGACCCTTTCACTGTTGGAGCCTATAAACGCTAATAAGCCTTGACTGCCAACAAGACTGAAGCCCAATACATGACATCACCATAGAGAATTATCAACTGCAAAACTCTACCAGAGCGTGCCACAGGGGCAGAACCCGGTGTACAAAGTCATTGACCAGGAAGAGAGATAGAAAAGAAAAAGCAAGATGATAACCTCTCAAAATCAAGAATAATCTGCAGACTTTATAACCTATCCCATTTTATTATATTTGTTTGTCTGTGTCTCTTTTCTTCATTCTTGATTTTTTTTCCTATTACAATTTGGTCATTTAATTCTCTCTCAGTCTTACTCTTGCCTCTCTTTGAACTACACTACCCATAAGTGTTACATCTCCCATTATCTTTTCTTTCCTCCTCCTTTCTCTCTATGAGGGTTGCAATCCAAAACCCCTAACTCTCTCTCTCTCCTCCTTTTTCTTTTTTCTTCTTTTAGTAGTTCTGTCTTTTCTCTCTCTCTCTCTCTCTCTCTCTCTCTCTCTCTCTTTCTCTTCTTCCTCTATATTAGTCTCTTCCTTTCTCCTTTACGTCTTCTCTCATTCAAACCTCAATAATGAACAAATTATCTTATCTGAAACTCAAACTTAAGTTTGTGGCATTTTGACGGGTTTTTACTTCACCTTTTTAACTCATTAGCAGTGCTCCCATCTCTGGCTCTCCATTTTATCTAGTTTTTGTTCCACTAAATACAATAGTAATTTTTTAATTTTCCACCCCTTTTTCCTGTTTCTCTCTTATTGTTCTCATCATAACTCATAGTCAGCCAACAATTAAAGCAAATCATTTTATTCTTGACCCAAATTTTTTCATTATTTGTTTTTTGTGGGTCTATACCACCCCCTTTTATCTCTCTCTCTCTATATATCTCTCTCTCTCTCTCTCTCTCTCTCTCTCTATATATATATATATATATCTTTCTCTCTCTCTTTATATATATATATATAATTTATTTTTTTCTTTTTCTGTTTTTCTTCTTCTTTACCCCTTCATTACTTCACCCCAATTCAGGCACTCCACTACAGGTATTGTTTGTTCTATTTAGTACAATATAACTCACAGTTGACCACAACATTTTCTCAAGAAAAAGGAGAGAGGAGAGGAGAGGAAAAAAAGAGGGGAAGTAATAATTCCCTTTTTTCTCAAATTTTTATTTTATTTTTCTTTATTTAATGATTAATTTTAAAAAAAAACCTCAATTTTTTATTTTTATTTTTTTTAACTTTTTATTCCTTATTAAATCTCATTAATACTATAAACAAAACCACCCTCAGATGCCATTAAAGAACAGAAAATCGAATATCATGGATACAAAAGAAAGAGAGTTAACACAGAGACATGAGGAAAAATCTATGGAGAAAAAATTTAAGATATTGGAAACCTTGGAGTTAAACGACAGAGAATTTAAAATAGAAATTCTAAAAATACTCAGAGATATACAAGAAAACACAGAAAGGCAATTTAGGGAGCTCAGAAAACAACTCAATGAACACAAAGAGTATATCTCCAAGGAAATTGAAACTATAAAAACAAATCAAACAGAGATGAAAAACTCAATTTACGAGCTGAAAAACGAGGTAACAAGCTTAGCTAATAGAACAGGCCAGATAGAAGAGAAGATTAGTGAAATAGAAGACAAGCAACTTGAGGCACAACAAAGAGAAGAAGAAAGAGACTCAAAAATTAAAAAAAATGAGATAGCCCTACAGGAATTATCTGACACCATCAAAAAGAATAACATAAGAATAATAGGTATATCAGACGGAGAAGAGAGAGAAAATGGAATGGAGAACATACTCAAACAAATAATAGATGACAACTTCCCAAGCCTGTGGAAAGAACTAAAACCTCAAATTCTATAAGCAAACAGAACTCCAAGTTTTCTTAACCCCAACAAACCTACTTCAAGGCACATCATAATGAAATTGGCATAAACCAACTGCAAAGAAAAAATTCTCAAGGCAGCCAGGGAAAAGAAGAATACAACATATAAAGGAAGGCTCATTAGATTATCATCAGATTTCTCAACAGAAACTCTACAAGCTAGAAGAGAGTGGACCCCAATATTTAAAGTCTTGAAAGAGAGGAACTTTTAGCCACAAATACTATACCCATCAAAGCTATCCTTCAAATATGAAGAAGAAATAAAAACATTCACAGATACAGAAAAGATGAGGGAATTTATCACCAAAAAACCCCTACTCCAGGAAATACTAAAGGGGGTTCTCCAATCAGATACAAAGAATAAAAAAAAAAACAAAAAAACAAAGCCACAAGTAAAAGCTCCAAGAAGAACACAATAAAACCAACTTTAAACTGTGACAACAAAAAGAAAGGGGGGGAGAGGATAGAGATTAACAGTAGCAAAGGGCGATGGAGTGCAAAAGTACTCACAAAATAGTGCACTACAATGGACAGGGTAGGAATACTTTTCATTACTTAATGGTAACCACCATTGAAAAAACCACCACAGAAGCACATGATTTAAAAAAGATAGCAACAGAGGAAAGATGTATGAAACACAACCAAATAAAAACAAAAGATAGAAAAACAAAAGAGAAGGATCAAACAAGACAAAAAACTAACAGAAAGCAAACTATAAAATGGCAATAAGGAACTCACAAGTGTCAATAATTACACTAAATGTAAATGGTGTAAACTCACCAATAAAAAGGCACAGAGTAGCAGAATGGATCAAAAAAGAAAATCCAACTGTATGCTGCCTACAAGAAACTCATTTAAGTAACAAGGATAAAAACAAATTCAAAGTGAAAGGCTGGAAAACAATACTCCAAGCAAATAACATCCAAAAAAAAGCATGCGTAGCAATACTCATATCTGATAATGCTGACTACAAGACAACAAAAGTACTCAGAGACAAAAATGGCCATTTCATAATGGCTAAGGGGACACTGAATCAAGAAGACATAACAATTCTTAATATATATGCACCAAACCAAGGAGCACCAAAATATATAAGACAACTACTTATTGACTTTAAAAAAAAAACTGACAAAAATACAATCATATTGGAGACCTCAGTACACCACTGACGGCTCTATGTCGGTCATCCAAACAGAGAATCAACAAAGATATAGCGGCCTTAAACAAAACTCTAGAGCACCTGGATATGATACACATCTACAGGACATTTCATCCCAAAGTGACTGAGTATACATTATTCTCCAATGTACATGGATCATTCTCAAGAATTGACCATATGTTGGGTCACAAAAACAACATCAGCAAATTCAGAAAAATCGAAGTTGTACCAAGCATATTTTCTGATCATAAAGCCTTGAAACTAGAATTCAACTGCAAAAAAGAGGGAAAAAATCCCACAAATATGTGCAAACTAAACAACATACTTTTAAAGAATGAATGGGTCAAGAAAGAAATAAGCGCAGAGATCAAAAGATATATACAGACAAATGAAAATGAAAATATGACATATCAGAATCTATGGGATGCAGCAAAAGCAGTGATAAGAGGGAAGTTCATATCACTTCACGCATATATGAACAAACAAGAGAGAGCCCGAGTGAACCACTTAACTTCACACCTTAAGGAACTAGAAAAAGAAGAACAAAGACAACACAAAACCAGCCGAAGAAAGGAGATAATAAAAATCAGAGCAGAAATAAATGAAATAGAGAACAGAAAAAGTATAGAAAAAATTAATAGAACAAGGAGCTGGTTCTTTGAAAAGATCAACAAAATTGACAAACCTTTGGCAAGACTTACCAAGGAAAAAAGAGAAAGAACCCATATAAACAAAATCCAAAATGAAAGAGGAGAAATCACCACGGACATCATAGATATACAAAGAATTATTGTAGAATACTATGAAAAACTTTATGCCACTAAATTCAACAACCTAGAAGAAATGGATAAATTCCTAGAACAATACAACCTTCCTAGATGGAGTCAAGAAGAAGCAGAAAGCCTAAACAGACCTATTAGTAGAGAAGAAATAGAAAAAACCATTAAAAACCTGCCCCCAAGAAAGTCCAGGCCCAGACGGCTATACAAGCGAATTTTATCAAACCTTCAAAGAAGACTTGTTTCCTATTCTACTGAAAGTCTTCCAAAATTCGAAGAAGAAGCAATACTTCCAAATATATTTTATGAGGCAAACATAACCCTTATAACAAAACCAGGCAAGGATGGCACAAAAAAAGAAAACTACAGACCAATATCTCTAATTAATACAGATGCTAAAATACTAAACAAAATACTAGCAAATCGAATACAACAACATATTAAAAAAATAAAACATCATGATCAAGTGGGATTCATCCCAGAATCTCAAGGATGGTTCAACATACGTAAAACGGTTAACATAATACTCCATATCAATAAAAGAAAGAACAAGAACCACATGATATTATCAATAGATGCAGAAAAGGCTTTCAATAAAATACAACACAATTTTATGTTTAAGACTCTCAACAAAATGGGTATAGAAGGAAAATAACTCAACATGATAAAGGCCATATATGATAAACCATCAGCTAACATCATACTAGATGGCACAAAACTGAAGTTTTTCCCCCTTAAATCAGGAACAAGACAGGGTTGTCCAGTCTCTCCACTCTTATTTAATGTGGTACTAGAGGTTCTAGCCACAGCAATCAGACAAGACAAAGAAATAAAAGGCATCCATATCGGAAAAGAAAAAGTAAAGGTATCACTTTTTGCAGATGATATGATCCTATACTTCGAAAACCCCAAAGAATCCACAAATAGACTACTAGAAAAAATAAACCAATATAGTAAGGTTGCATAATACAAAATTAACATACAGAAGTAAATAGCATTTCTATATGCCAACAATGAAACATTTGAGAATGAACTCAAAAGAATAATCCCCTTCATGATTGCAACAACAACAAAAAAATACGTAGGAATCAACATAACAAAGAATGTAAAGGACTTATTCATTGAAATCTATAAACCATTGTTAAGGGAAATCAAAAAAGATATTATGAGATGGAAAAGTATTCCTTGTTCTTGTTTACATAGAATAAATATAATCAAGATGGCCATATTACACAAAGCAATATACAAATTTAATGCAATTCCCATCAAAATTTCAATGACATTTTTTAAAAAACGGAGAAAAAAATAATTAGATTTATATGGAACTATAAAAAGCCACGAATAGACAAATCAATCCTAAAGAAAAGGAATGAAACTAGGGGCATTACAATACCTGACTTCAAACTATAATATAGGGCCACGACAATCAAAACAGCATGGTACTGGCAGAAAAATAGACACTCAGACCAAGAGAACACAATAGAAAACCCAGAAATAAAGCCACATATATATAGTCAAATAATTTTTGATAAAGGGGCCAACAACACACAATGGAGAAAAGAAAGCCACTTCAACAAATGGTGCTGGGAAAACTGGAAAGCCACATGCAAAAGAATGAAACTGGACTACACTTTGTCCCCCTGTACTAAAATTAACTCTAAATGGATCAAAGACCTAAACATAAGACCTAAAACAATTAAGTACATAGAAGAAGACATAGGTACTAAACTCATGGACCTGGGCTTTCAAGAGCATTTGATGAATTTGACTCCACAGGCAAGAGAAGTGAAAGCAAAAATTAATGATTGAGAACACATCAGACTCAGAAGTTTTTGCTCAGCAAGAGAAACTGATAACAAGATAAACAGACAGCCAACTAATTGGGAAATTATATTTTTAAACACCTGCTCAGATAAGGGCCTAATATCAAAAATATACAAAGAACTCTTAAAACTCAACAACAAACAAACAAACACTCCAATAAAAAAATGGGAAGAGGATATGAACAGACACTTCTCCTAGGAAGAAATACAAATGGCCAACAGATATATGAAAAGATGCTCATCTTCTTTAGTTATTAAAGAAATGCAAATCAAAACTGCAATGAGATACCACCTCACACATGTTAGATTAGCTATTATTAACAAGACAGGTAATAGCAAATGTTGGAGAGGCTGTGGAGAAAAAGGAACCCTCATACACTGTTGGTGGGAATGTAAATTAGTACTACCATTATGGAAGAAAGTATGGTGGTTCCTCAAAAAACTGAAAATAGAACTACCTTATGACCCAGCAATCTCTCTACTGGGTATATACCCCAAAAACTCAGAAACATTGATTCATAAAGACACATGCAGGCCCATGTTCATTGCAGCATTGTTCACAGTGGCCAGGACATGGAAAAAACCAAAAAGCCCATCAACAGATGACTGGATAAAGAAGATGTGGCACATATACATTATGGAATACTACTCAGCCATAAGAAATGATAACATCGGTTCATTTATAGCAAAATGGTGGGATCTTGACAACATTATATGGAGTGAAATAAGTAAATCAGAAAAAACCAGGAACTGCATTATTCCATACGTAGATGGGACATAAAAGTGAGACAAAGAGACAATGATAAAAGTGTGGTGGTTACAGGTGGAGGGGGGAGAGGGAGATTGAGGGGGAGAGGGAGGGACACAAAGAGAACTAGAAAAAAGGTGACAGAGGACAATCTGACTTTGGGAAATGGGTATGCAACATAATTCAAAGACAAGATAAGCTGGACATGTGATCTTTGAATATATGTATCTTGATTCACTGATGTCACCCCATTAAAAAAAAACCTTAATGAAAATAAAAACTACATAAGAAAATCTATGGAAAAATGATGTGATGAATACATTTTAGTGGAAAAAAACCTTAAAATACACAAGGTTACCACCCATAAAATGAAACAGGATACTAAACAAAATCTAGAGAAAGTAAAAGATAAAAATTTTCACAGCCTGAGGAGGTGGTGGTGCGGTGGATAGAGCATTTGACTGGAATGCGGAGGACCCAGGTTTGAGATCTCAAGGTCGCCAGCTTGAGCATGGGCTTATCTGGTTTAAGCAAAGCTCATCAGCTTTAGCCCAATGGGCTCGCAGGCTCGAGTAAGAGGTTACTAGGTCAGCTGTAGTTCCCTGGTCAAGGCACAATGAGAGAGCAGTCAATGAGCAACTAAGGTGTCACAACAAAAAACTGATGACTGATCTGTGACCTGGCACATAATAAAAAAAAAAAAAAAAAACTCTTTACCTTCCTGACTGTGTGTCCCTATCTATCCCTCTCTCTGACTCTCTCACTGTCTCTGTAAAATAAAAAAATAAAAGAAATAAAAAAATAAAGGGTTCACAGAGATATTCGGTGGGTGTATACCATATTTGCCCTCGTTTAAGACTCATCTGTTTTGAAAAATGTGGGGTTTGAAAACTGGGTGCGTCTTATACAGTGGTTGTAGTATATTTTACTTGCATTTTCTGTTTCTTCACATTATCATTTTCTCAAAATTTGTGCCCAAAAATAAAGGTGCGTTTTCTCCAGGGAGGCATATTATGCATGGGGAAATATGGTACTTTACAACCTTACTACCTATTTTCTCTTGTGGTGAGATTTTGAAAAACATAATTTAGTTTTCTATGCAATTTAAGATGCTAAAACAGCAAAAAAAAACATTTTCATTTTTTCTTTTAATTAATTTTTAATGTTAGAGAGAGAAATTGGGGGGGAAAAAGACAGAAAGATAGTCAGAAACATCAATCTGTTTCTGTATGTGCCTTGAATGGAGACCAATCCTATGACATTACACTATGAGTGTAATGCTTTAACTAGTGAGCCCTCTGGTGTAAGCAAGTCATTGTCTCTAGGGGGACAAAATTACTAGAAACAGCCTAAGGCAAATAAAAAATAAAATAATAATCTAGTCTACTGTGGTGACAACATCAGAAGACTTTTCTAGGCTCTTGTCAGTCGGGGGCATATAAAATCAGTATTTCTGATTGTTGAGCACAAATTCACACCTTTCCTAACATGCACTTTTTCTTCTGCCATGGCAGCAGTCCAGACTGAGAAACCTCCTAAGCTTTGGTGTTCAGAATGTATCTGAGCCTGGTCAGCACTTACAATTTAGGTTCTTTTGGTCACAGAACACCTCCCAGTGTATTTGTTGCATCACTTGTAAATGTTGTCAGTTTTATAGCTGAGATCACGCACTCATGAAGAACCGAGATATATGTCTCAGCTCTGCCTTCTGAGAAAATGATATACTTAACCATGTCACAATCAATCAAAACTGGGACCGAAGGTATTGCACTACCAAATCCAGTGTTTCTCACACTTATAATTTTTTATGTAGATTTTTCCCTTCCTCTTTCTACTCCAAGACAGTGTAATATTCATAAAGACAGAAAGTGAGACTCTCCCACTCACTATTGCAACCAGTGTTATGCACAGTGCCTGCCATATAGTGAAAATTCAATAAGTTTTTACTGAAAGAGTGAATAAATATTCATTTGCATACGTACACAAATATCCACAAATGACAGACACTATTGAAACAGAGAGGTATGCTCACGAGCAATGCACATCTATGCACACATTGGGTACAAGCACCCAATGTACCTGAGTACATATACATAGGGAAATATAATTGGTACACAAAGAATATGGAAAGAAAATGGCTAAAGTTAGCAGTTGATATCTATGTATAAAAATTTGTTGTTTTGTTTTTCTTATCTTTTTTTTTGAATTTCTGCAATAAGTATACCGTTTTATAATAAAAATCTGTTAAAATACTATATACTTGTCAAATTAAAGCACATCATATTTTACAATACATTAAGTAGATTTAAATAAAAGAAGTTCAAAAGACAGATGTAAAAATAGTAGAATGGGAAGTGACTGAGTGTAGGGACATGAGCTCTTAGCACAGTGCCTGGTATATGAGGGCACTTTTAAAGGCTTTATGAAAGCATGGCTGGAAGGAAAAAAGAAAAACAAGATGAAACAATAGATTCCCAGAAAAAAAAAAAAAAAAACACTAAAGATAAAGAAACACTTCACAGAAGCCAACAATTGGAATCAATGGTTGTAGACAATCTTATCTAACAAAACTTTTTTTTGGACCTGTACTGAAGCGTGATTCCCAAGATGCAAACGAGGTGGTAGCAGAGAAGCACATGTAACAGAGACCAATATTTTATGTGCTATGGAGCAAGTTCCAGCAAACTTCAGATGATTGAAATGATATGAAGTGTATCTCTTGCTTACGTTACAGTTAACATTGAAACAGGTAGCACACAGTAACTGGAACTCCCTTATATTTACAAGTTATGAAAGTATCTTCTAGATAGACTTCGATTCAACATTGATAGATAACGGATAACACCCAACTGCTGTGTTTTTCCAGGTGAACTGCTCTGAGCTGTTATTTCCAAGGTGCACACGAGGTGGCAGCAGGGAAGCGCTCTTGGAAAACATTTTCCACAGATAATCCTGTATAATCTTTCAAGCAAGTTTCAACTACCTCTAACTTTAGAAATTATATAAAGCATGTTTCTTGTCCTCATTACACTTAATATAGTAAACAGTAATAGAATTTAACTATAATCCCCATTTTTAAGGTAATGAAATACACTCCTAAATAACCTTCCCTCAAAATCACAATTCAAGTTGCAAAATACTTTAAAATTAATGAAAAGAAAAACTACAGAAGAGAATCTTTAAAAAAATGTAGTGATGAATACATTTCCGAGGAATAAAACCTTAAAATGCACAGCCTTTCCACCCATACTAAGAACCTGGATACTAAATAATATCCAGAGAATGTAAAAGAAAAAAAATGTTCACAGACTGACAAGGCAGTGGCGCAGTGTGTAGAGCATTTGACTGGAATGCGCAGTACCCAGATTTGAGATTCCAAATTTGCAAGCTTGAGCATGGGCTCATCTCGTTTTAGCAAATCTCAACAAATAGATTCCAATGTCGCTGTCTCGAGGAAAAGGTCACTTGGTCAGCTGTAGTCCCCTGGTCAAGGCACATATGAGAGAGCAATCAATGAACAACTAAGGTGTCCTTACGAAAAAATGATCATTGATGTGAGGCCTGGCAATTAATAAAAAATTTTCTCCATTTTTGTCTTTCTGTCAATATCTAACCTCTCTATGACTTTGGAGAAAAAAGAAAATGAATGAAAGATATGTTCATAAAGATGTTTTTAGTTTCTATCCATAATTTCCTATGTATAAAACTCCTCATTTTTGAAAATGTGGGGTTTGAAATATGCGTGCATCTCATACAGTGGTTGTTGTGTTTTTACTTGCATTTGTTGTTTCTTTGCATTTGTTTTCATTTTCTCACATTTTGTGCCCCAAAATTAATGTTCTACTTATAGAGGGAGGCTATGTATACTTGGAGAGATATGGTACTTTACAATCTTACCACTTATTTTCTCTTGGGGTGAGATTTTGAAAAAATAATTCATTCCTCTAAGCAATTTAAGCTGCAAAAACGCCAAAAAAAGGCATTGTCATTTTTCTTTTATTTATTTATTAATGTTAGAGGGAGGAAGAGGGGGGAAAACAGACACACAGATAGTCAGAAACATCAATGTGTTTGTGTATGTGCCTAGACCAAAGACCAAACCTATGACATTAGTGTATGTGTGTGATGCTCTATCTACTGAGCTCTCTGGTCATAGCAAGCCATTGTATTTAGGAGAAAAATTACTAGGAAAAAGCTGACGTAATTAAAAATAAAACAATAATCTAGTCTGCTGTGGTGACAACACTAGAAGTCTTTTCTTTGCTCTTGATTGTTAGGGGCATAAAAATATTACTGATTGTTTACCACGATGTGACCCCTTTCCTAACTTGCACATTTTTCTTGTGCTGTTGCAGCCGTCCAGACTGAGAGACCTCCTAAGATTTGGAAATCAGAATTTATCTGAGCCTGGGTCACCACTTACAAGCTAGGTTTTTTTGCTCACAGAACACATCCCAGGGTCTTTGTTTCAGCGCTTGAGAATTTTCACAGTTTTATAGCTGAGAACATGCATTGCTGAAGAACTGAGATTTAGGTCTCAGCTCTGCCTTTAGAGAAACTGATATACTGAACATCGGCACGATCGATGAAAAGTGGAAACAAGACATTGCACTACTATATCCAGTGCTTGTCACAACTTATAATTATTTTATTTATGTACATTTTTCTTCCTCTGTCTACACCATGACAGTGTATTATTCATAAAGACAGTCTGTCTCTTTAACGATAGGCAAACAGTGTAGAGCACAGTGCGTGGAACATAATATAAATAAATATGTGTTTAATAAATGAGAAAAAATAGTAATTTGCATGCATACACAGGTATCCACAAATGATAGAAACTCTGGACCCAAAAGATAGGCTCATATGCAATGCACATCTATACACACAGAAATATGCACACCCAATGTACCTTAGTATGTATAGATATAGAAATATAAAAGGTACACTAAGAATAAGGAAAGATAAAATCATAATATTAAGAGTAGATATCTCTGAATGAAAATTTGTTGTTTTGTCTTCTATTCATTTTTCTTGCACTTCAGCAATAAAAATACAGTTTTTATAATAAAAAAGAGGTTACATTCAACATACTTTTCAAATCAAAGCAGATCTTATTTTACAATACATTAAGAAGATTTTAATATAGGAGTCCAAAAGCAGAAGTAAAAATTGTAGAATGGGAAGACATTGAGTGCACCAACTACGCATACAGTTCATAACTCAGTGCCTGGTATATGATGGGAACATTCAAAGGCTTTATGAAAACATTGCTGGAAGAAAAGAAGAAAAACAAGGTGAACCAATAGATTCCCAGAAATCAAATCACTAAGAATACACAAAATATTTACAGAACCGGCAAATTAGAATCAAAGTTTGTAGACAATTCTCTCTACTATTTCTTTCCCTTGGATCTGTTCTGAGGCATGATTCCCAAGATGCACACGAGGTGGCAGCGGAGAAACACGTATAACAGAGACCATTTTTTTATGAGCTATGCAGCAAGTTTCAGCCAACTTCAGAGGATTGAAATAATAACAAAAATGTCTTTTGCTTTCCGTAGATTTAATGTTGAAACAAGCCGCAAACAGTAACTGGAAATTCCATATATACACAAGGAATAAAATTTTCTTCTAAATAGTCTTGGTTTTGAAATTGATAGATAAAGCACAACTCACAACTGCTGTGTTTTTTCAGGTGAACTGCTCTGAGCTGTTATTCCCAAGGTGAACAAGAGGGGGCAGCAGAGAATGCTCTTGAAAAACATTTCCCAGAGATAATTCTTTATTTTCTTTCAAGCACGTTTCAACTACCTCAAACTTTTGAAATGCTATAAAGCATGTTTGTTCTTGTCATTACACTTACTCTAGAAATCAGTAATAAAAACTAACTAAAAAACCTTTCCTTTTTTAAGTCAAGAAATTCACTCCTAAGTAACCCCTGCTCAAAATTAAAATTCAAGTTACAAAATACTTTAAACCTAATGGAAATAAAAACTCCAGGAGAAAACCTGTGGAAAAATGTTGTGATGAATACGTTTTAGTGGAAAAAAACCTTAAAATACACAACGTTACCACCCATACTATGAAACAGGATACTAAACAAAATCCAGAGAAAGTAAAAGATAAAAGTTTTAATAGCCTGAGGAGGCGGTGGCATAGGTGGATAAAGCATTTGACTTGAATGCGGAGGACCCAGGTTTGAGATCCAAAGGTCGCCAGCTTGAGCATGGTCTTATCTGGTTTAAGCAAAGCTCACCAGCTTTAGCCCAATGGGTTCCCTGGCTAGACCAAGAGTTTACTCAGTCAGCTTTAGTTCCCTGGTCAAGGTACAATGAGAGAGCAGTCAATGAGCAACTAAGGTGTCACAACAAAAATCTGATGATTGATCTGTGACCTGGCACATAATAAAAAAAAAGTCTTTACCTTCCTGTCTCTGTGTTCCTATCTATCCCTATCTCTGACTCTCTCACTGTTTCTGTAAAAAAAAAAAGAAAGAAAAGAAAAGAAAGGAAGTAATAAAGGGTTCACAGAGATATTCGGCGGGTGTATACCATATTTGCCTTCATTTAAGACTCATCTTTTTTGAAAAATGTGGTGTTTGAAAACTGGGTGCGTCTTATACAGTGGTTGTAGTATATTTTACTTGCATTTCCTGTTGCTTCGCATTTGTTATCATTTTCTCAAATTTTTGCCCAAAAATCAAGGAGCAACTTCTACAGGGAGGCATATTATGCATGGGGAAATATGGTACTTTACAAACTTACTACCTATTTTCTCTTGTGGTGAAATTTGAAAACATAAATCATTCTTCTATGCAATTTAAGCTGCGAAAACAACAAAAAAATAGGCATTGTCATTTTTTCTTTTATTTAATTTTTAATGTTAGAGAGAGGAAGTGGGGGGAAAAAGACAGATAGATAATCAGAAACATCAATCTGTTTCTGTGTGTGTCTTGAACCGGGACCTATCCTATGACATTACTGTATGAGTGTAATGCTCTAACTAGTGAGCTCTCTGGTGTAAGCAAACCATTGTCTTTAGGGGGACAAAATTACTAGAGACAAGCTGAGGCAAATAAAAAATAAAATAATAATCTAGTCTGCTGTGGTGACAACATCAGAAGACTTTTCTAGGCTCTTGTCAGTCAGGGGCATATACAGTCTGTATTGCTGATTGTTGAGCACGAATTCACACCTTTCCTAACATGCACTTTTTCTTGTGCCATGGCAGCATTCCAGACTGAGAAACCTCCTAAGCTTTGGTTTTCAGAATTTATCTGAGCCTGGTCAGCACTTACAATTTAGGTTCTTTTGGTCACAGAACACCTCCCAGGGTATTTGTTGCATAACTTGTAAATTTTCTCAGTTTTATAACTGAGATCACGCATTCCTGAAGAACCGAGACTTATGTCTCAGCTCTGCCTTCCGAGAAAATGATACACTAAACCATGCCACAATCAATCACAACTGGGAGCAAAGTTATTGCACTAACAAATCCAGTGTTTTTCACAACTTATAATTTTTTATGTTTATTTTTTCCTTCCTTTTTCTACTCCATGACAGTGTAATATCTATAAAGAAAGAAAGTAGGTCTCTCCCATTCACTATGGCAACCACTGTCGAACACAGTGCCTGGCATATAATTAAAATTCAATAAGTTTTTACTGGAAGAGTGAATATATATTCATTTGCATACGTACACAAATATCCACAAATGACAGACACTATTGAATCAGAGAGGTATGCTCACGTGCAATGCACATCTATGCACCCATTGGGTACACGCATCCAATGTACCTGAGTACATATACATAGGGAAATATAATTGGTACACGAAGAATACAGAAAGAAAATGGCTAATGTTAACAGTTGACATCTATGTATGAAAATTTGTTGTTTTGTTTTTGTTATCAGTTTTTTTTGCATTTCTGCAATAAGTATACCTTTTTTTAATAAAAAGCTGTTAAAATACTATATACTTGTCAAATCAAAGGACATCGTATTTTACAATACATTAAGTATATTTAAATAAAAAAAGTTCAACAGACAGATGTAAAAAATAGTAGAATGGGAAACCACTGAGTGCAGGGACATGAGCTCTTAGCACAGTGCCTGATATATGACGGGCACTTTCAAAGGCTTTATGAAAGAATGGCTGGAAGAAAAAAAGAAAAACAAGATTAAATAATAGATTCCCAGAAAAAAAAAAAAACACTAAAGATACGGAAACACTTCACAGAAGCGACTAATTGGAATCAATGGTTGTAGACAATCTAATCTAACAAAACTTTCCTTTGGACCTGTACTGAAGCGAGATTCCCAAGATGCAAACGAGGTGGTAGCAGAGAAGCACATGTAACAGAGATTAATATTTTATTTGCTATGGAGCAAGATCCAGAAACCTTCAGAAGATTGAAATGATATGAAGTGTATCTCTTGCTTACGTTACAGTTAACATTGAAACAGGTAGCACACAGTAACTGGAACTCCCTTATATTTACAAGTTATGAAAGTATCTTCTAGATAGCCTTCAATTCAACATTGATAGATAACGTACAACACACAAATGCTGTGTTTACCCAGGTGAACTTCTCTGAGCTGTTATTTCCCAGGTGCACACGAGGTGGCAGCAGGGAAGAGCTCTTGGAAAACATTGTCCACAGATAATCCTGTATGAGTTTCAAGCAAGTTTCAACTACCTCTAACTTTAGAAATTATATAAAGCATGTTTCTTGTTCGTCATTACACTTAATATACTAAACAGTAATAGAAATTAACTAAAATCTTCTTTTTTAAGGTAATGAAATACACTCCTAAATAACCCCCCTCACAATCACAATTCAAGCTGCAATATACCTTAAACTTAATGAAAAGAATAACTACAGAAGAAAATCTATAAAAAAAATGTAGTGATGAATATTTTTTAGAGGAAAAAAACCTTAAAATACACAGCCTTTCACCCATACTAAAACCAGGATACTAAATAAAATAAAGAGAATGTAAAAGAAAAAAAATGTTCACAGACTGACAGGGGAGTGGCGCAGTGGGTAGATCATTTGACTAGAATGTGCAGTACCCAGATTTGAGATCCCAAATTTGCTAGCATGAGTGTGGGCTCATCTCGTTTTAGCAAATCTCTTCAAATAGATTCCAATGTCGCTGTCTCGAGCAAGGGGTCACTCGGTCAGCTGTAGTCCCCTGGTCAAGGCACATATGAGAGAGCAGTCAATGAACAACTAAGGTGTCCTTACGAAAAATGATGATTGATCTGAGACCTGGCACATAATAAAAAATTTTTTACATTCTTGTCTGTCTATCACTATCTATTCCTCTCTCTCACTCTCTCTATGACACTGGATAAAAGAAAAAAGGAAAGAAAGAAATGTTCACAGAGACATTTGTAGTTTCTATCCATATTTTCCTATGTATAAAACTCATCATTTTTATAAATGTGGGGTTTGAAACCTGGGTGAATCTTATACAGTGATTGTTGTATTTTTACTTGCATTTGTCGTTTCTTCACATTTGTTATCATTTTCTCAAATTTTGTTTTCCAAAATTAAGGTGCTACTTATAGAGGGAGGCTACTTATACATGGGGAGATATGGTACTTTAAAAACTTACCACTTATTTTCTCTTGGGGTGAGATTTTGAAAAAAATAATTCATTTCTCTAAGCAATTTAAGCTACAAAACAGCCAAAAAAGCCATTGTCATTTTTCTTTTATTTAGTTATTAATGTTAGAGGGAGGAAGAGGGGGGAAAACAGACACACAGATAGTCAGAAACATCAATGTGTTTCTGTATGTGCCTAGACCAAAAACCAAATCTATGACATTAGTGTATGTGTGTGATGATCTATCTACTGAGCTCTCTGGTAATACCAAGACATTTTATTTAAGGGGTAATTACTAGAGAAAAACTGGTAATTAAAAATAAAACAATAATCTAGTCTGCTGTGGTGAAAACACCAGAAGAATTTTCTTTGCTCTTGACTGTTAGGGGCATAAAAACTATTTCTGATTGTTTACCACGATGTGACCCCTTTCAAAACATGCACTTTTTTTTGTGCTGTTGCAGCAGTCCAGACTGAGAGACCTCCTAAGCTTTGGACATCAGAATTTATCTGTGACTGGGTCACCACTTACAAGCTAGGCTCTTTTGCTCACCGAACAGCTCCCAGGGTCTTTGTTTCAGTGCTTGAGAATTTTCTCAGTTTTATAGCTGAGAACACGCATTGCTGAAGAACGGAGACTTAGGTCTCAGCTCTGCCTTTCGAGAAACTGATATAGGAACATCGCCATGATCAATGAAAACTGGGAACAAGATATGGCACTACTATATCCAGTGTGTGTCACAACTTATAATTTTTATATTTATGTACATTTTTCTTCCTCTGTCTGCAGCATGACAGTGTATTATTCATATAGACAGTCTGTCTCTTTCACTATAGGCAAACAGTGTAGAGCACAGTGCCTGGAACACAATAGAAATACAATCAGTGTTTAATGAATAAAAGAATAAATAGTAATTTGCATGCATACACAGGTATACAAAAATCATAGAAACTGTGGACCCAGAGAGATATGCTCATATGCAATGCACATCTATACACACAAGGTACCTTTGTATGTATAGATATAGAAATATAATAGGTACACTAAGAATATGGAAAGATAATATCATAATATTAATATTAGTTATCTCTGGATGAAAACTTGTTATATTGTATTTTATTAATTTTTTCTTGCACTTTGGCAATAAGAATAGAATTTTTATAATAAAAAAGCAGTTATATTCAACATACTTTTCAAATCAAAGCACATCTTATTTTACAATACATTAAGAAGATTTAAATAAATGAGTCCAAAAGCAGAAGTAAAAATAGTAGAATGGGAAGACATTGAGTGCACCATCTACTCATACAGTTCCTAGCACGGTGCCTGGTATATGATGGGAACACTCAAAAGCTTTATGAAAGCATTGCTGGAAGGAAAGAAGAAAAAGAAGGTGAACTGATAGATTCCCAGAAATCAAATCACTAAGAATACACAAAATATTTACAGAACCTGCAAATTGGAATCAACATTTGTGGACAATCCTCTCTACTATTACTTTCCTTTGGATCTGTTCTGAGGCGTGATTCCCAAGATGCACACGAGGTGGCAGCAGAGAAGCACATGTAACAGAGACCATTATTGTATGTGCTATTCAGCAAGTTTCAGCTAACTTTAGAGAATTGAAATAATATCAAATATGTCTATTGCTTTCACTAGAGTTAACGTTGAAACAAGTAGCAAACAGTAACTAGAAATTCCTTATATTTACAAGTTATAAAAGCATCTTCTAAATAGTCTTGGTTTCAACATTGATAGATAATGCACAACTCCCAACTGCTGTGTTTTTTCAGGTGAACGGCTCTGAGCTTTTATTCCCAAGGTGAACACGAGGAGGCAGCAGAGAAGCACACTTGGAAAACATTTCCCACAGACAATCCTGTATTTTCTTTCAAGTAAGTTTCAACTACCTTAAACCTTTGAAATGATATAAAGCATGATTCTTCTTGTCATTACACATACTCTAGAAATCACTAATAATAACTAACTAAAAAACCCTTCCTTTTTTAAGATAAGAAATTCACTCCTAAATAACCCCTGCTCAAAATCAAAGTTCAAGTTACAACATACTTTAAACTTAATGGAAATAATAACTCCAGGAGAAAACCTCTTGGAAAAATGTGTTGATGAATACATTTTAGTGGAAAAACACCTTAAAATACACAACGTTACCACCCATACTATGAAACAGGATACTAAACAAAATTGAGAGATAGTAAAAGATAAAAATTTTCACAACCTGAGGAGGTGGTGACGCGGTGGATAGAGCATTTGACTGAAATGCGGAGGACCCAGGTTTGAGATCCCAAGGTCGAAAGCTTGAGTGTGGGATTATCTGGTTTAAGCAAAGCTCACCAGTTTTAGCCCAATGGGCTCACTGGCTCGAGCAAGAGGTTACTTGGTCAGCTGTAGTTTCCTGGTCAAGGCATAATGAGAGAGCAGTCAATGAGCAACTAAAATGTCACAACAAAAAAATGATGATTGATATGTGAACTGGCACATAAAAAAAAAAAAAACTCTTTACCATTCTGTCTGTGTGTCCCTATTTATCCCTCTCTCTGAATCTCTCACTGTCTCTGTCAAAAAATAAAAAAAAGAAAAGAAAGAAAGAAATAAAAAGTTCACAGAGATATTCGGTGGGTGTATACTATATTTGCCCTCATTTAAGACTCATCTTTTTTGAAAAGTGTGGGGTTTGAAAACTGGGTGCGTCTTATACACTGGTTGCAGTATATTTTACTTGCATTTCCTGTTTCTTCGCATTTGTTATCATTTTCTCAAATTTTGTGCCCAAAAATGAAGGAGCGTCATCTACAGGGCAGCATATTATGCATGGAGAAATATAGTACTTTATATCCTCATTACCTATTTTCTCTTGTGCTGAGATTTGGAAAAACATAATTCACTCTTCAATGCAATTTAAGCTGCGAAAAAAAAACAAAAAAAAAGGCCATTGTCATTTTTTCTTTTATTTAAATTTTAATGTTAGAGAGAGGAAGTGGGAGGAAAAAGACAGACAGTCTTTTGTTTCTGTATATCAATCTGTTTCTGCATATGCCTTGAACCAGGATCAATCCTATGACATTACTGTATGACTGTGATGCTCTAACTAGTGAGCTTTCAGGTGTAAGCAAACCACTGTCTCTTGGGGGACAAAATTACTAGAGACAACCTGAGGCAAATAAAAAATAAAATAATAATCTAGTCTGCTGTGGTGACAACATCAGAAGACTTTTCTAGGCTCTTGTCAGTCAGGGGCATATACAATCAGTATTTTTGATTGTTGAGCACGAATTCACAGCTTTCCTAACATGAACTTTTTCTTGTGCCATGGCAGCAGTCCAGACTGAGAAACCTCCTAAGCTTTGTTTTTCAGAATTTATCTGAGCCTGGTCAGCACTTACAATTTAGGTTTTTTTGGTCACAGAACACCTCCCAGGGTATTTGTTGCATCACTTGTAAATTTTCTCATTTTTATAGCTGAGATCACACATTCCTGAAGAACCGAGACTTATGTCTCAGCTCTGCCTTTGGAGAAAATGATATACTTAACAATGCCACGATCAATCACAACTGGGACCAAAGATATTTCACTACCAAATCCAGTGTTTGTCACAACTTAAAATATTTTATGTATATTTTTTTCTTCCTGTTTCTACTCCATGACAGTGTAATATCCATTAAGACAGAAAGTGAGTCTCTCCCATTCACTTTTGGCAACCAGTGTCGAGCAGAGTGCCTGGCATATAATGAAAATTCAATAACATTTTACTGGAAGTGTGAATAAATATTCAATTGCATATGTATACAAATATCCACAAATGACAGACACTATTGAAAAAGAGAGGTATGCTCACGTACGATGCACATCTATGCACACATTTAGTACATGCACCCAATGTACCTGAGTACATATACATAGGGAAATATAATTGGTACACAAAGAATATGGAAAAAAATGGCTAAAGTTAACAGTTGATATCTATGGATGAAAATTTGTTGATTTGTTTTTCTTATCAGTTTTTTGCATTTCTGCAATAAGAATACAGTTTTTATAATAAAAAGCTGTTAAAATACTATATACTTTTCAAATCAAAGCACATCATAATTTACAATACATTAAGTAGATTTAAATAAAAGAAGTTCAAAAGACAGATGTAAAAATAGCAGAATGGGAAGTGACTGAGTGCAGGTACATGAGCTTTTAGCAAAGTTCCTGGTATATAAAGGGCTCTTTCAAAGGCATTATGAAAGCATGGCTGGAAGGAAAAAAGAAAAACAAGATGAAAGGTTAGATTCCCAGAAAAATAACCACTAAAGATACAGAAAAACTTCACAGAAGAGGCTAATAGAAATCAATGGTTGTAGACAATCTTATCTACCAAAACTTTTCTTTGGACCTGTACTGAAGTCTGATTCCCAAGATGCAAATGAGGTGGTAGCAGAGAAGCACATGTAACAGAGACCAATATTTTATGTGCTATGGAGCAAGTTCCAGCAAACTTCAAATGATTGAAATGATATGAAGTGTATCTCTTGCTTATGCTACTTTTAAAATTGAAACAGGTTGCAAAAAGTAACTAGAACTTTCTTATATTTACAAGTCATGAATGTATCTTCTAGATAGCATTCGATTCAACATTGATAGATAATGCACAACACCCAACTGCTGTGTTTTTCCAGGTGAAATGCTCTGAGCTGTTATTTCCAACGTGCACACGAGGTGGCAGCAGGGAAGCGCTCTTGGGAAACATTTTCCACAAATAATCCTGTATGTTCTGTCAAGCAAGATTCAACTACCTCTAACCTTAGAAATGATATAAAGCATGTTTCTTGTCGTCATTACACTCAATATAATAAACAGTAATAGAAACTAACTAAAATCCCTTTTTTAAGGTAATGAAATACACTCCTAAATAACCCCCCTCAAAATCACAATTCAAGCTGCAAAATACCTTAAAATTAATGAAAATAAAAACTACATAAGAAAATCTATTAAAAATGTAGTGATGAATATATTTTAGAGGAATAAAACCTTAAAATACACAGTTTTTCCACCCATACTAAGAACCAGAATACTAAATAAAATCCAGAGAATGTAAAAGAAACAAAATATTCACAGACAGACAAGTCAGTGGTGCAGTGGGTAGAGCATTTGACTGGAATGTGCAGTACCCAGATTTCAGATCCCAAATTCTCCAGCTTGAGTGTGGGCTCATCTCATTTTAGCAATGCTCAACAACTTGATCCCAATGTCGCTGTTTCGAGCAAGAGGTCACTCGGTCAGCTGTAGCGGCCTGGTCAAGGCACATATGAGAGAGCAGTCAATGAACAACTAAGGTGTCCTTATGAAAAATGATGATTGATTTGTGACCTGGCACATAATAAAAAATTTTCTCCATTCTTTTCTGTCTGTCCCTATCTATCCCTCTCTCTCACTCTCTCTTTGACTCTGGAAAAAGAAAAAAAGGAAAAAAGGAAATGTTCACAGAGATATTTGGAGTATCTATCCATATTTTCCTATGTATAAAACTCATCATTTTTAAAAATGTGGGATTTGAAACCTGGGTGCATCTTATACAGTGGTTGTTGTATTTTTACTTGCATTTCCTGTTTCTTCGCATTTGTTATCATTTTCTCAAATTTTGTGCTCCAAAATTAAATTGATACTTGTAGAGGGAGGCTACTTATACATGGGGAGATAAAGTATTTTACAACCTTACCATTTATTTCCTCTTGGGGTGAGATTTTGAAAAAAAATAATATATTCCTCTAAGCAATTTAACCTGCAAAAACACCAAAAAAAAGCCATTGCCATTTTTTTTATTTAGTTATTAATGTTAGAGGGAGGAAGTGGAGGGAAAACAGACACACAGATAGTCAGAAACATCAATGTGTTTCTGTATGTGCCTAGACCAAGGACCAAACCTATGACATTAGTGTATGTGTGTGATGCTCTATCTACTGAGCTCTGTGGTGATACCAAGCCATTGTATTTAGGCGGAAAAATTACTAGAGAAAAACTGAGGTAATTAAAAAAAAATCTAGTCTGCTGTGGTGACAACACCAGAAGATTTTCTTTTACTCTTGACTGTTAGGGGCATAAAAAATATTTCTGATTGTTTACCACGATGTGACCCCTTTCCTATCATGCACATTTTTCTTGTGCTGTTGCAGCAGTCCAGACTGAGAGACCCCTAAATTTTGGACATCAGAATTTATCTGAGCCTGGGTCACCACTTAGAAACTAGGCTCTTTTGCTCACAGAACACATCCCAGGGTCTTTGTTTCAGCGCTTGAGAATTTTCTCAGTCTTATAGCTGAGAACACGCATTGTGGAAAAACAGAGACTTAGGTCTCAGCACTGACTTTCGTGAAACTGATATACTGAACATCGCCACGATCAATGAAACCTAGGAACAAGATATTGCACTACTATATCCAGTGCTTGTCACAACTTATTTTATTTATGTACATTTTTTTTCCTGTGTCTACAGCATGACAGTGTATTATTCATATAGACAGTCTGATTGTTTCACTATAGGCAAACAGTGTAGAGCACAGTGCCTGGAACATAATAGAAATACAATCAGTGTTTAATGAATGAAAGAATAAATAGTAATTTGTATGCATACACAGGTATCCAAAAATGATAGAAACTGTGGACACAGAGAGATATGCTCATGTGCAATGCACATCTATACACAGAGATTATGCACACCCAAAGTACCTTAGTACATATAGATATAGAAATATAATAGGTACACTAAGAATATGGAAAGATAATGTCATAATATTAACAGTAGTTATCTCTGGATGAAAATTTTCTGTTTTGTATTCTATTCATTTTTCTTGCACTTCTGCAATAAGAATACTGTTTTTACAATAAAAAGCAGGTTCATTCAACATACTTTTCATATCAAAGCAAACCATATTTTCCAATACATTAAGAAGATTTCAATAAAGGAGTCCAAAAGCAGAAGTAAAAATAGTAGAATGGGAAGACATTGAGTGCACCAACTATACATAGAGTTCCTGGCACAGTGCCTGGTATATGATGGGAATATTCAAAGGCTTTATGAAAGAATTGCTGGAAGGAAAGAAAAAAAAAACAATGTGAACCGATAGATTCCCACAAATCAAATCTCTAAGAATACACAAAATATTTACAGAACCGGCAAATTGGAATCAACATTTGTAGACAATCCTCTCTACTATTTCTTTCCTTTGGATCTCTTCTGAGGCATGATTTCCAAGATGCACAAGAGATGGCAGCAGAGAAGCACATGTAACAGAGACCATTACTGTATGTGCTATGCAGCAAGTTTCAGCCAATTTCAGAGGATTGACATAATATCAAATATGTCTAATTCTTTCACAAGAGTTAACGTTGAAACAAGTAGCAAACAGTAACTGGAAATTCCTTATATTTACAAGTTATAAAAGTATCTTCTAAATAGTCTTGATTTCAACATTGATAGATAAAGCACAATTCCAAACTGCTGTGTTTTTTCAGGTGAACTGCTCTGAGCTGTTATTCCCAAGGTGAACACGAGGAGGCAGAAGAGATGCACACTTGGAAAACATTTCCCACAGAGGATCCTGTATTTTTTTTCAAGCAAGTTTCAACTACGTCAAACCTTTGAAATGATATAAAGCATGATTCTTCTTGTCATTACACTTACTCTAGAAATCAGTAATAAAAACTAACTAAAAATCCTTCCTTTTTTAAGTTAAGAAATTCACTCCTAAATAACCCCTGCTCAAAATCAAAATTCAAGGTACAAAATACTTTAAACCTAATGGAAATAAATACTCCATAGAAAACCTATGAAAAAATGTTCATGAATAAATTTTAGTGGAAAAAAAAAACTTTAAAATACACAACGTTACCACCCATACTATGAAACAGGATACTAAAAAATATCCAGAGAAAGTAAAAGATAAAAATTTTCACAGCCAGAAGAGGCGGTGGTAGGATGGATAGTGCATTTGACAGGAATGCGGAGGGCCTAGGTTTGAGATACTACGGTCGCCAGCTTGAGTGTGGGCTTATCTGGTTTTAGCAAAACTCACCAGCTTTAGCCCAATGGGCTCACTGGCTCGAGGAAGAGGTTACTCGGGCATCTGCAGTTCCCTGGTCAAGGCACAATGAAAGAGCAGTCAATGAGCAACTAAGGTGTCACAACAAAAAACTGATGATTGATCTGTGACGTGGCACATAATAATAATAAAAAAAACTCTTTACCTTCCTGTCTGTGTGTCCCTATCTATTGCTCTCTCTGACTCTCTCACTGTCTCTGTCAAAAAAAAAAATAGAAAAGGAAAGAAAGAAATAAAGGGTTCACAGAGATATTCTGCGGGTGTATACCATATTTGCCCTCATTTAAGACTCATTTTTTGAAAAATGATTGGATTGAAACCTGGATGCGTCTTATACAGTGGTTGTAGTATATTTTACTTGAATTTCCTGTTTCTTCGCATTTGTTATCATTTTCTCAAATTTTGTGCCCAAAAATGAAGGTGCGTCTTCTACAGGGAGGCATATTATGCATGGGGAAATATGGTACTTTACAAACTTATTACATATTTCCTCTTGTAATGAGATTTTGAAAAACATAATTCACTCTTCTATGCAATTTAGCTGCGAAAACAACAAAAAAATAGCCATTGTCATTTTTTCTTTTATTTAATTTTTAATGTTGGAGAGAGAAAGTGGGGGGAAAAAGACAGACAGTCAGAAACATCAATCTGTTTCTGTATGTGCTTGAACCGGGACCAATCTTATGACATTACTGTATGAGTGTGATGCTCTAACTAGTGAGCTCTCTGGTGTAAGCAAGCCATTTTCTCTAGGAGGACAAAATTACTACAGAAAACTTGAGGCAAATAAAAAATAAAATAATAATCTAGTCTGCTGTGGTGACAACATCAGAAGACTTTTCTAGGCTGTTTTCAGTCAGGGGCATATACAATCAGTGTTTCTGATTGTTGAGCATGAATTCACACCTTTCCTAACATGCACTCTTTTTTGGTGCCGTGGCAGCAGTCCAGATTGAGAAACCTCCTAAGCTTTGGTTTTCAGAATTTATCTGAGCCTGGTCAGCACTTACAATTTAGGTTCTTTTGGTCACAGAACAACTCCCAGGGTATTTGTTGCATCACTTGTAAATTTTCTCAGTTTTATAGCTGAGATCACGCATTCCTGAAGAACTGAGACTTATGTCTCAGCTCTGCCTTCCGAGAAAATGATATACTTAACCATGCCACAATCAATCACAACTGGGATCAAAGTTATTGCACTACCAAATCCAGTGTTTGTCACAACTTATAATTTTTATGTATATTTTTTCCTTCCTGTTTCTACTCTATGACACTGTAATATCCATAAAGACAGAAAATGAGTCTCTCCCATTCACTATTGGCAACCAGTGTCGAGCAGAGTGCCTGGCATATAATGAAAATTCAATAAAATTTTACTGGAAGAGTGAATAAATATTCATTTGCATATGTACACAAATATCCACAAATGACAGACAACATTGAAACACAGAGGTATGCTCACGTGCGATGCACATCTATGCACACATTGGGTACACACACCCAATGTACTTGAGTACATATACATAGGGAAATATAATTGGTACACAAAGAATATGGAAAGAAAATGGCTAAAGTTAACAGTTGATATCTATGTATGAAAATTTTTTGTTTTGTTTTTCTTATCATTTCTTTGCATTTCTGCAATAAGAGTACCGTTTGTATAATATAAATCTGTTAAAATACTATATACTTGTCAAATCAAAGCACATCATAATTTCCAATACATTAAGTAGATTTAAATAAAAGAAGTTCAAAAGACAGATGTAAAAATAGTAGAATGGGAAGTGACTGAGTGCAGGGACATGAGCTCTTAGCACAGTGCCTGGTATATGAAGGGCACTTTCAAAGGCTTTATGAAAGCATGGCTGGAAGGAAAAAAGAAAAAACAAGATGAAAGGTTAGATTCCCAGAAATAAAACCACTAAAGATTCAGAAACACTTTACTGAAGTGGCTAATTGGAATCAATGGTTGTAGACAATCTTATCTACCAAAATTTTCCTTTGGACCTGTACTGAAGTGTGATTCCCAAGATGCAATCGAGGTGGTAGCAGAGAAGCACATGTACCAGAGACCAATATTTTATGTGCTATGGAGCCAGTTCCAGCAAACTTCAGATGATTGAAATGATATGAAGTGTATCTCTTGCTTACACTACAGTTAACATTGAAAGAGGTAGCAAACAGTAACTAGAACTCCCTTATATTTACAAGTTATGAAAGTATCTTCTAGATAGCCTTGGATTCAACATTGATAGATAACGCACAACACCCAACTGCTGTGTTTTTCCAGGTGAACTGCTCTGAGCTGTTATTTCCAAGGTGCACATGAGGTGGCAGCATGGAAGGGCTCTTGGAAAACATTTTCCACAGATAATCCTGTATGTTCTTTCAAGCAAGTTTCAACTACCTCTAACCTTAGAAATGATATAAAGCATGTTTCTTGTCATCATTACACTTAATATACTAAACAGTAATAGAAATTAACTGAAATCCCTTTTTTAATGTAATGAAATACACTCCTAAATAGCCCCCCCTCAAAATCACAATTCAAGCTGCAAAATACCTTAAAATTAATGAAAATAAAAGCTGCATGAGAAAATCTATAAAAAAATGTAGTGATGAATACATTTTAGAGGAATAAAACTTTAAAATACACAGTGTTTCCACCCATCCTAAGAACCAGAATACTAAATAAAATCCAGAGAATGTAAAATTAACAAATTATTCACAGACAGACAAGTCAGTGGCACAATGGATAGAGCATTTGACTGGAATGCGCAGTAAACAGATTTCAGATCCCAAATTCGGCAGCTTGAGCGTGGGCTCAACTCAATTTAGCAAAGCTCAACAGCTTGATCCCAATGTCGCTGTTTCGAGCAAGGGGTCACTCGGTCAGCTGTAGCCGCCTGGTCAAGGCACATATGAGAGAGCAGTCAATGAACAACTAAGGTGTCCTTATGAAAAATGATGATTGATCTGTGACTTGGCACATAATAAAAATTTTTCTCCATTCTTGTCTGTCTGTCTTTATCTATCCCTCTCTCTCACTCTCTCTTTGACTGTGGAAAAAAGAAAAAAAGAAAAAAAGAAATGTTTACAGAGATATTTGCATTTTCTATCCATATAATCCTATGTATAAAACTCATCATTTTAAAAAATGTGGGATTTGAAACGTGGGTGCATTGTATAAAGTGGTTGTTGTATTTTTACTTGCATTTCCTGTTTCTTCACATTTGTTATCATTTCCTCAAATTTTGTGCCCTCAAATTAAGGTGCTACTTATACATGGTGAGATATGGTACTTTACAAACTTACCACTTATTTCCTCTTGGGGTGATATTTTGAGAAAAATAATTCATTCCTCAAAGCAATTTAAGGTGCAAAGATACCCAAAAAAAGCCATTGCCATTTTCTTTTATTTAGTTATTAATGTTAGAGGGAGGAAGATGTGGGAAAACAGACAACCAGATAGCCAGAAACATCAATGTGTTTCTGTATGTGCCTAGACCAAGGAAATAAACCTATGACATTAGTGTATGTGTGTGATGCTCTATCTACTGAGCTCTCTGGTGATAGCAAGCCATTGTATTTAGGGCAAAAAATTACTAGAGAAAAACTGAGGTAATTAAAAATAAAACAGTAATCTAGTCTGCTGTGTTGACAACACCAGAAGACTTTTCTTTGCTCTTGACTGTAGGGGCATAAAAAATATTTGTGAATGTTTACCATGATGTGACCTTTTTCCAAACATGCACTTTTTTCTTGTGCTGTTGCAGCAGTCCAGACTGAGAGAACTCCTAAGCTTTGGACATCAGAATTTATGGGAGTCTGGGTCACCTCTTTCAAGCTAGGCTCTTTTGTTCACAGAACACCTAACTAGGGTCTTTCTTTCAGCACTTGTGAATTTTCTCAGTTTTATAGCTGAGAACATGCATTGCTGAAGAACTGAGACTTAAGTCTCAGCTTTGCCTTTCAAGAAACTGATATACTGAACATCGCCACGATCCATGAAACCTGGGAACAAGACATTGCACTACTATATCCAGTGTTTGTCACAACTTATAATTATTTTATTTATGTACATTTTTCATCCTCTGTCTTCAGCATGACAGTGTATTATTCATATAGACAGTCTGTCTCTTTCACTATGGACAACCAGTGTAGAGCACAGTTCCTGGAACATAATAGAAATACAATAATTGTTTAATGAATGGAAGAATAAATAGATATTTTCATGCATACACAGGTATCCAGAAATACTAGATATTGTGGTCCCAGAGAAATATGCTCATACGCAATGCACATCTATACACACAGATTTATGCACATCCTATGTACTTTAATACGTATAGATAAAAATATAATAGGTACACTAAGAATATGGAAAGATAATGTCATAATATTAACAGTAGTTATCTCTGGATGAAAATTTGCTGTTTTGTATTCTATTCCTTTTTTTTGCACTTCAAATGAAAGCCCATCTTATTTTAAAATATATTAAGAATATTTTAATAAAAGAGTCCAAAAGCAGAAGTAAAAATAGTAGAATGGGAAGACATTGAGTGCACCAACTACTCATAGATTTCCTAGCACAGTGCCTGGTATATGAAGGAAACATTCAAAGGCTTTATTAAAGCATTGCTGGAAGGAAAAAAGAAAAACAAGATGAAACAATCGATTCCCAGAAAACAAATCACTAAGAATACACAAAATATTTACAAAACCAGCAAATTGGAATCAACATTTGTGGACAATGCTGTTTACTATTTCTTTCCTTTGGATCTGTTCTGTGGTGTGATTCCTAAGATGCACACGAGGTGCAGCAGAGAAGCACATGTAACAGAGAACATTATTGAGTGTGCTATGCAGCAAGTTTCAGCCAACTTCAGAGGATTGAAATAATATCAATTATGTCTATTGCTTTCACTAGAGTTAATGTTGAAAAGAGTAGCAAACAGTAACTGGAAATTTCTTATATTTACAAATTATAAAAGTATCTTCTAAATAGTCTTGGTTTCAACATTGATAGATAAAGCAAAACTCCCAGCTGCTGTATTTTTTCAGGTAAACTGCTCTGAGCTGTTATTCCCAAGGTGAAAAAGAGGTGGCAGCAGAGATGCACACTTGAAAAATATTTTCCACAGACAATCCTGTATTTTCTCTCAAGCAAGGTTCAACTACCTCTAACATTAGAAATGATATAAAGCATGTTTCTTGTTGACCTCACACTTAATACAGTAAACAGTAATACAAATTAACTAAAAATACCTTTTTTAAAGGTAAGGAAATTAACTCCTTTATAAACTCTTTCCACTCAAAATCACAATTCAAGTTGCAATGTAACTTAAAATCAATGACAACAGAAAATACAAAAGGAAACCTACGGAAAAATGTAGAGATGAATCTATTTTAGGGCAAGAAAACCTTAAAACACAGAGACTTTCCACCCGTTCTAAGAACCAGGATACTAAATAAAATCCAGAGAAAGTCAAAGAAAAAATATTCACAGCGTGAGCAGGCGACGGTGCAGTGGTTAGACCAATTGAATGAAATGTGGTGGACTCAGGTTTGAGAACCCAAGGGAGCCATCTTGAGCGTGGTATCATGTGGTTTGAGCAAAGCTCACCATCTTGAGCCCAAGGTTGCTGTCTAGAGCAAGCGGTCACTCTATGAGATATAGCCCCCTGGTCAAAGCATATATGAGACAGGAGTCAATAAACAAATAAGGGTTCACGAGGAAAAACTGATGATTGATCTGTGACATGACACATAATAAAAACACACTCTCTGTCTATCCCTATTTATTCCTCTCTCTGACTCTCTCCTTGTCTCTGGGGGAAAAAAAGAAAAAATGAAATGTTCACAAGACATTTGGAGGGTGTATATCATACTTTCTCATGAATGAAACTCATCTTTTTTGAAAAATGTGGCGTTAGAAAACTGGTTGCGTCTTATAAAGTGGTTGTAGAATTTTTTACTTGCATTTCTCATTTATTCGCATTTACTATCATTTACTCAAACTTTGAGCCCCCCATATAAGGTGCGTCTTATACAGGGAAGCTTCTTATATATGGGGAAATATGGTATTTTACAACCTTACTATTCATTTCCTCTGGGGGGGGGGTTTGTAAAACATAATTCATTCTTCTATGCAATTTAAGCTGCAAAAACAACAAAAAAAAGCCATGCTGTTTTTTTCTTTTATATATTTATTCATGTTAGAGGTAGGATCAAGGGGGGAAAAGACAGACAGATAGTCAGAAAAATCAATCTGCTTTTGTATGTGCCTGGACGCAGGAGCAAGCCTTTGATATTAGTGTATGGGTGTGATGCTTTAAATACTGAGCTCCCTAGAGAGAGCAAGCCATTTCTTTGGTGAAAAAATTTACTAGGGAAAACCAGAGATAACTAAAAATTAAAATGATAATCTAGTCTGTTTTGGTGCCAACACCAGAAGACTTTTATTTGCTCTTGAAATTCAAGGGCATAATCAGTATTTCTAATTGTTTAGCACAAAATGACCCCTTTCCTAACATGCTCTTTCTCTTGTGCCGTGGCAGCAATCCAGATTGAGAGACCTCTTAAGCTTTGGACATCATTAATTTATCTGAGCATTGGTCACTACATAGAAGCTAGGGTTTTTTGGTCACAGAACACCTCCCAGAGTCTTTAATTCATTACTTCTATATTTTATCCATTTTATACCTGATAACAAGCATTACTGAATATCCGAGGCTTATAACTCAGCTCTGCCTTTGAAGAAACTGATATACTGAACCTCACCACAATAAATCGTAACTGACACAAATATATTGCACTACCAAATTAAGTTCTTATTAAACTTATGTTTATTTTATTTATGTATATTTTTCTCTTTCTGTCTACCCCATTACAGTGTAGTATTTATAAAGACAGTAATTGAGACTGTCTCATTCACTATAGGCAAACACTCTCGAGCACAGTCCCTGGCAATTAATCAAATACAATAAGTGTTTCCAGAATGAACGAATATATAGTCATTTGTATATGAACACAGATATCCACAAATTACAGACACTGTTGACACAGAGAGATATGCTCATGTGCAATGCAGATTTAGGCACACAGATGTACACACACCCAACATACCTGAGTATATATACATACAGAAATATAATACATACACAAAGAATATGGAAAGAAAATGTCCTAATATTAACAGTAGATACATGTGTATGATAATTTGTTGTTGTTTTTGAGATCATTTTTCTTGCACTTGTGCTATAAGAATACCTTTTTTATAATAAAAAGCTGTTAAAATTCAACATACTTGTCAAATCAAAGCACATTATATTTTACAATACACAAAGTTGATTTATGTAAAAGAAGTTCAAAAGACAGAAGTTAAGAGAGTAGAAAGAGAAGTCATTGTGTGCAGGAACAAGAGTTCCTAGCACAGTGCCTGGTATAAAATGGGCACTTTCAAAGGCTTTATGAAAGCATGGCTGGAAGTAAAGAAGAAAACAAAGTTGAACAGAGAGATTTTCAGAAAACTAAACACTAAGGATACACAAAACCTTTACAGAAAAGGCAAATTGGAATCAACATTTATATAAAATACTCTGTTCCAAACTATTCCTTTAGAGCTGTACTGAGGCTTGTTTACCAAGATGCACACGAGGTGGCAACAGAGAAGCACATGTAACAGAAACCATTATTGTATTTGCTATGGATCAAGTTCCAGCCAAAATCAAAGGATTGAAATGATACCAAGAATAATTCTTGCTTTAATGGCAATTAACATGGAAAGAAGTAGTAGCTGTAACTAGAAATTTGTTATATTCACAACTTATAAAACTTTCATATAGATAGCCTTGGATTCAACATTGATATATAACACACAACACCCAAATGATGTATTTATCCAGATGAACTGATCTGAGCTGTTTTTCCAAAGGTGCACACAAGATGGCAGCAGGAAAGTGCACTTAAAAAACATTTACCACAGATAATCCTGTATGTTGCTTCAAGCAAGTTTCAACTACCTCTAACTTTAGAAATGATATAAAGCATGTTTCTTGTTGTACTCACATTTAATATAGTAAACAGTAATACAAATTAACTAAAAATCCCTTTTTTGAAGGTAAGGAAATTAACTCCAAAATGACCTCTTTCCACTCACAAATCACAATTCAAGTTTTAAAATACCTTAAAATTAATGGAAATTAATACTACATAAGGAAACCTACGGAAAATGTAGTGATGAATCTATTTTAGGGCAAGAAAACTTTAAAACACAGAGTCTTTCCACCAGTACTAAGAATCAGGATACTAAATAAAATCCAGAGAAAATAAAAGAAAAAATGTTCACAGCATTAGCGGGTAATGGTGCAGTGGTTAGAGCAAGTGAATGGAATGTGGTGGACTCAGGTTTGAGATCGCAAGGTTGCCATCTTGAGTGTGGGCTCATGTAGTTTGAGCAAAGTTCACAATCTTGAGCCCAAGGTCGCTGTCTAGAGCAAATGGTCACTCTATGAGATATAGCCCCCTGGTCAAGGCACATATGAGACAGGAGTCAATGAACAAGTAAGAGATCACAACGAAAAAGTGTTGATTGTTCTATGAACTTGCACATAATAAGAACTCTTTCTCTCTGTCTGTCTGTCTCTATCTATCCCTCTCTCTGACTCTCTCCCTGTCTCTGGAAAAAAAAAAGAAAAAAAGAACTGTTCACAGAGACATTTTATGGGTATATATCATATTTTCCCATGACTAAGACTCACCTTTTTTGAAAAATGTGGGATTAGCAAACAAGGTGCATCTTATTCAGTGGTTGTAGAAATTTTTACTTGCATTTCTCATTTATTCACATTTGCTATCATTTACTCAAACTTTGAGCCCCACGAATAAGGTGCGCCTTATACAGTGAAGCTGCTTATACATGGGGAAATATGGTACTTTACAAACTTACCATTTATTTCCTCTTGGGGTGAGATTTTGTAAAACATAATTCATTCTTATATGCAATTTAATCTGCAAAAACAACAATAAAAAAGCCATGCTCATTTTTTCTTTTATATATTTATTCATGTTAGAGGCAGGATAAAGGGGAGAAAAGACGGACAGACAGACAGTCTGAAACATCAAACTTTTTTTTTATGTCCTTGACGCAGGAGCAAGCCTATGATATCAGCGTATGGGTGTTATTCTTTAAATACTGAGCTGTCTGGTGAGAGCAAGCCATTTGTTTTGGTGAAAAAATTTATTAGAGAAAACCACAGTTAACAAAATTAAAATGATAATCTAGTCTGTTGTAGTGCCAAAAGCAGAAGACTTTTATTTGCTCTTGAAATACAAGGGCATAATCAGTATTTCTAATTGTTTTGCACAAAGTGACCCCTTTCCTAACATGCACTTTCTCTTGTGCCTATGTAGCAATCCAGACTGAGAGACCTCCTAAATTTTGGACATCATTAATTTATCTGAGCATTGGTCACTACATAGAAGCTAGGTTCTTTTGCTCACAGAACACCTCCCAGGGTCTTTGTTTCATTACTTCTATATTTTATCCTTTTTGTCCTTGAGAACTCGCATTACTGAAAAACTGAGGCTTATGTCTCAGCTCTGCCTTCTGAGAAGCTGATATACTGAACCTCACCACAATAAATCATAACTGACACCAAAGATATTGCACTACAAAATTAAGTGCTTGTTAAACTTATGTTTATTTTATTTATGTATATTTTTCTCTTTCTGTCTACCCCATTTCAGCTTAATATTTATAAAGACAGTAAGTGAGTCTGTCTCAGTCACTATAGGCAACCAGTGTCTATCACAGTCCCTGGCAATTAATCAAATACAAGAAGTGTTTCCAGAATGAACAAATAAATAGTCATTTCTATATGTACACAGACATCCACAAATCACAAACACTGTTGACACAGAGAGATATGCTCATGTGCAATGCAGATTTAGGTACACAGATGTACACACACCCAAATTACCTAAGTATATAAACATACAGAAATATAATATGTACACAAAGAATATGGAAAGAAAATGTCCTAATACTAAAAGTATATATATCTGTATGAAAATTTGTTGTTGTTTTTGAGATCATTTTTTTGCAGTTCTGCTATAAGAATACCTTTTTATAATAAAAAAACTGTTAAAATTCAACATACTTGTCAAATCAAAGCACATGATAATTTACATTACATTATGTACATTTAAAAAAAGAAGTTCAAATGAGAGATATAAAAATTGTAGAATGGGAAGTGAATTAGTGCAGGGACATATGCTCTTAGCACAGTGCCTGGTATATGAAGGGCACTTTCAAAGGCTTTATGAAAGCATGGCTGGAAGGAAAAAAGAGAAACAAGATGAAACAATAGATTCCCAGAAAAAAAAACCATGAAAGATACAGACACACTTCACAGAAGGTACTAATTGGAATCAATGGTTGTAGACAATCTTATCTACCAATACCTTCCTTTGTACCTATACTGAAGCGTGATTCCCAAGATGCAAATGAGGTGGTAGCAGAGAAGCACATGTATCAGAGACCAATATTTTATGTGCTATGGAGCAAGTTCCAGCAAACTACATATGATTGAAATGATATGAAGTGTATCTCTTGCTTACACTACAGTTAACATTGAAACAGGTAGGAAACAGTAACTAGAACTCCGTTATATTTACATGTTATGAAAGTATCTTCTAGATAGCCTTTGATTCAACATTGATAGATAAAGCACAACACCCAACTGCTGTGTTTTTCCAGGTGAACTGTTCTTGGCTGTTATTCCCAAGTTGCACACGAGGTGGCAGCAGGGAAGCGCTCTTAGAAAACATTTTTCACAGATAATCTTGTATGTTCTTTCAAACAAGTTTCAACTACCTCTAACCTTAGAAATGATATAAAGCATGTTTCTTTTCATCATTACTCGTAATATACTAAAAAGTAATAGAAATTAACTAAGATCTCTTTTTTAAGGTAATGAAATACACTCCTAAATAACTAACCCTCAAAATCACAATTCAAGCTGCAAAATACCTTAAAATTAATGAAAAGCTACATAAGAAAATCTATTAAAAATGTAGTGATGAATACATTTTAGAGGAAGAAAACCCTAAAATACACGCCTTTCCACCCATACCAAGAAACAGGATACTAAATAAAATCCAGAGAATGTAAAAGAAACAAAATGTTCACAGACTGACAAGGCAGTGGCGCAGTGGATAGAGCATTTGACTGGAATGCACAGTACCCAGATATGAGATCCCAAATTTGCCAGGTTGAGTGTGGCCTCATCTCTTTATAGCAAAGGTCAAAGATTTATCCCAATGTGTCTAGCTTGAGCAAGTGGTTACTCGGTAAGCTGTAACCTCCTGGTCTAGGCACATATGAGAGAGCAGTCAATGAACAACTAAGGTGTCCTTAGGAAAAAATGGTGATTGAACTGTGACCTGGCACATAATAAAAATATTTTTCCATTCTTGTCTTTCTCTATCTATCCCTCTCACTCACTCACTCTATGACTCTGGAAAAAAGAAGAAAATGAAAGAAAGAAATGTTCACAAAGACATTTGGAGTTTTTATCCATATATTCTTATGTATAAAACTCATCATTTTTAAAAATGTGGGGTTTGAAACCTGGGTGCATCTTATACACTGGTTGTTGTATTTTTACTTGCATTTGCTATTTCTTTGCATTTGTTATCATTTTCTCAAATTTTGTGCTCCAAAATTAAGGTGCTACTTATAGAGAGAGGCTACTTATACATGGGGAGATATGGTACTTTACAACCTTACCACTTATTTCCTCTTGGGGTGAGATTTTGAAAAAAAATAATTTATTTCTCTAAGCAATTTAAGCTGCAAAAACACCAAAAAAGCCATTGTCATCTTTTTTTTATTTACTTATTAATGTTAGAGGGAGGAAGAGGGGGGGAAACAAACACACAGATAGTCAGAAACATCAGTGTGTTTCTGTATGTGCCTAAGCCAAGGACCAAACCTATGACATCAGTGTATGTGTGTGATGCTCTATCTACTGAGCTCTCTGGTGTTAACAAGCCATTGTATTTAGGGGGAAAATTACTAGAGAATAACTGAGGTAATTAAAAATAAAACAATAATCTAGTCTGCTGTGGTGACAACACCAGAAGAATTTTCTTTGCTCTTGAGTGTTAGGGGCATAAAAAATATTTCTGATTGTTTACCACGATGTGACCCCTTTCCTAACATGCACTTCTTTCTGGGCTCTTGCAACAGTCCAGAAGCTTTGGACATCAAAATTTATCTGAGCCTGGTTCACCACTTAGAAGCTAGGTTCTTTTGCTCACAGAACATACCGCAGGGCCTTTTTTTCAGAACTTGAGAATTTTATTAGTATTATAGCTGAGAACACGCATTGCTGAAGAACTGAGACTTGTGTCTCAGTTCTGCCTTTTGAGAAACTGATATACTGAACATCACCATGATCAATGAAAACTGGGAACAAGACATTGCACTACTATATCCAGTGCTTGTCACAACTTATAATTATTTTATTTATGTACATTTTTCTTCTTCTGTCTACAGCATGACAGTGTATTATTCATATAGTCAGTCTGTCTCTCTCAATATAGGAAAGAATGTAGAGCACAGTGGCTGGAACATAATAGAAATAAAATAAGTGTTTTATGAATGAAAGAATAAATAGTAATTTGCATGCATACACAGGTATCCACAAGTGATAGAAACTGTGGATGCAGAGAGATATGCTCATATGCAATGCACATCTATAGACACAGATGTATGCACACAAAATGTACCTTAGTATGTATAGATATAGAAATATAATAGGTACACTAAGAATATGAAAAGATAATATAATATAAACAGTAGTTATCTTTGGATGAAAATTTGCTGTTTTGTATTCTATTCATTTTTTCTTGCACTTCTGCAATAAGAATACAGTTTGTATCAGAAAAATAATGTTACATTCAACATACTTTTCAAATTATAGCACATCTTATTATACAATACATTAAGAAGATTTAAATAAAGGAGTCCAAAATAAGAAGTAAAAATAGTAGAATGGGAAGACATTGAGTGCACCAATTACTCATACAGTTCCTAGCACAGTACCTGGTATATGATGGGAAAATTCAAAGGCTTTATGAAAGCATTGCTGCAAGGAAAGAAGAAAAACAAGGTGAACTGATAGATTCCCAGAAATCAAATCACTAAGAATACACAAAATATTTATAGAACCGTCAAATTGGAATCAACGTTTGTGGACAATCCTCTCTACTATTTCTTTCCTTTGGATCTGTTCTGAGGCATGATTCCCAAGATGCACATGAGGTGGCAGCAGAGAAGCACATGTAACAGAGACCATTATTGTATGTGCTATGCAGCTAGTTTTAGCCAACTTCAGAGGATTGAAATAATATCAAATATGTCTATTGCTTTCACTAGAGTTAACGTTGAAACAAGTAGCAAACAGTAACTGGAAATTCCTTATATTTACAAGTTATAAAAGTATCTTCTAAGTAGTCTTGGTTTGAACATTGATAGATAAAGCACAACTCCCAACTGCTCTGTTTTTTCAGGTGAACTGCTCTGAGCTGTTTTTCCCAAGGAGAACAGAGGTGGCAGCAGACATGTGCACTTGGAAAATATTTACCACAGACAATCTTGTATTTTATTTCAAGCAAGTTTCAACTACCTCAAACTTTTGAAATGATATAAAGCATGTTTCTTCTTGTCATTACACTTACTCTAGAAATCAGTAATAAAAACTAACTAAAAAAACCTTCCTTTCTTAAGTGAAGAAATTCACTCCTATATAACCCCTGCTCAAAATAAAAATTCAAGTTACAAAATAATTTAAACTTAATGGAAATAAAAACTACATAAGATAACCTATGGAAAAATATTTTGATGAATACATTTTTGTGGAAAAAACTTTAAAATACACAATGTTACCACCCATACTATGAAACAGGATACTGAACAAAATTTAGAGAAATTGAAAGGTAAAATTTTCACAGCCTGAGGAGGCGGTGGCATGGTGGATAGAGCATTTGACTGAAATGCGGAGGACCCAGGTTTGAGATTCCAAGGTCATCAGCTTGAGCGAGGGCTTATGTGATTTAAGCAAAGGTCAACATCTTTAGCTCAATGGGCTCACTGGCTCGAGCAAGAGGTTACTCGGTCAGCTGTATTTCCCTGGTCAAGGCACAATGAGAGAGCAGTCAATGAACAACTAAGGTGTCACAACAAAAAACTGATGATTGATCTGTGACATGGTACATAATAAAAAAAATAAACTCTTTACCTTCCTGTCTCCTTTTCCCTATCTATCCCTCTCTCTGACTCTCTCACTGTCTCTGTAAATAAATAAGAAAAGAAAAGAAAGAAAGAAATAAAGGGTGCACAGAGATATTCGGCGGGTGTATACCATATTTGCCCTCGTTTAAGACTCATCTTTTTTGAAAAATGTGCGGTTTGAAAACAGGGTGCGTCTTAAACAGTGGTTGCAGTATATTTTACTTGCATTTCCTTTTTCTCCGCATTTGTTATATTTTCTCCAATTTTCTGCCCAAAAATAAAGGTGCGTCTTCTACAGGGAGGCATATTATGCATGGGGAAAGATGATACTATACAATCTTACTACCTATTTTATCTTGTGGTGAGATTTTGAAAAAAATAATTCATTCTTCTATGCAATTTAAGCTGCCAAAACAACAAAAAAATAGCCATTGTCATTTTTTCTTTTATTTAATTTTTAATGTTAGAGAGAGGAAGTGGGGGGAAAAGACAGATAGTCAGAAACATCAATCTGTTTTTGTATGTGCCTTGAACCAGGACCAATCCTATGACATTAGTGTATGAATGTGATGCTCTAACTAGTGAGCTCTCTGGTGTAAGCAAGCCATTGTCTCTAGGGGGACAAAATTACTAAAGACTACCTGAGGCAAATAAAAAATAAAATAATAATCTAGCCTGCTGTGTAGACAACATCAGAAGACTTTTTTAGGCTCTTCACAGTCAGGGGCATATACAATCAGTATTTCTGTTTTTAAGCAAGAATTCACACCTTTCCTTTCATGCACTTTTTCTTGTGCTGTGGCTGCAGTCCAAACTGAGAAACCTCATAAGCTTCGGTTTTCAGATTTATCTGAGCCTGGTCAGCACTTACAATTTAGGTTTTTTTGGTCACAGAACTCCTCCCAGGGTATTTCTTCCATCACTTGTAAATTTTCTCAGTTTTGTGGCTGAGATCATGCATTCCTGAAGAACCGCTACTTATGTCTCAGCTCTGCTTTCCGAAAAAAAGATATACTTAACCATACCACGATCAATCACAACTGGGCCCAAAGATATTGGACTACCGAGTCCAGTTTTTTTCACAACTTATAATTTTTTATGTATATTTTTTTCCTTCCTGTTTCTACTCCATGATAGTGTAATATTCATAAAGAAAGAAAGTGTGTCTCTCCCATTCACTATTGGCAACCAGTGTCGAGCACACTGTCTGACATATAATGAAAATCCAATAAGTTTTTCCTGGAAGAGTGAATAAATATTCATTTGCATATGTTCACAAATATCTACAAATGAGAGACATTATTGAAACAGAGAGGTATGCTCACATGTGATGCACATCTATGCACACTTTGGGTACACACACACAAAGTACCTGAGTACATATACATAGGGAAATATAATTGGTACACAAAGAATATGGAAAGAAAATTGCTAAAGTTGACAGTTGATATCTATGTATAAAATTTTGTTGTTTTGTTTTTCTTATTTTTTTTGCATTTCTGCAATAAGAATACCATTTTTATAATAAAAAGCTGTTAAAATCCTATATACTTGTCAAATCAAAGCACATCATAATTTACAATACATTAAGTAGATTCAAATAAAAGAAGTTCAAAAGACAGATGTAAAAATAGTAGAATGAGAAGTGACTGAGTGCAGGGACATGAGCTCTTAGCACAGTGCCTGGTATATGAAGGGCACTTTCAAAGGCTTTATGAAAGCATGGCTGGAAAGAAAAAAGAAAAACAAGATGAAACGATAGTTTCCCAGAAAAAAAAACACTAAAGATACAGAAACAGTTCACTGAAGTGACTAATTGGAATCAATGGTAGTAGACAATGTTATCGACCAAAATTTTTCTCTGGACCTGTACAGAAGCGTGATTCCCAAGATGCAAACGTGGTGCTAGCAGAGAAGCACATGTAACAGAGACCAAAATTTTATGTGGTATGGAGCAAGTTCCAGCAAACTACAGATGATTGAATTATATGAAGTGTATTTCTTGCTTACACTACAAGAGATTACACTACAAGAGTTAACATTGAAACAGGTAGCAAACAGTAACTAGAACTCCGGTATATTTACAAGTTATGAAAGTATCTTCTAGATAGCCTTCGATTCAACATTGATAGATAAAGCACAACACCCAACTGCTGTGTTTTTCCAGGTGAACTGCTCTGAGCTCTTATTCTCAAGTTGCACATGAGGTGGCAGCAGGGAAGCGCTCTTAGAAAACATTTTCCACAGATAATCCTGTATGTTCTTTCAAGCAAGTTTCAACTACCTCTAACCTTAGAAATGATATAAAGCATGTTTCTTGTCGTCATTACACTTAATATACTAAACAGTAATAGAAATTAACTAAAATCCATTTTTAAGGTAATGAAATACACTCCTAAATAACACTCCCTCAAAATCACAATTCAAGCTGCAAAACACCTTAAAATTAATGAAAAAAAAAACTACATAAGAAAATCTATAAATAATGTAGTGATGAATATATTTTAGAGGAATAAAAATTTAAAATACATAGCCTTTCCACCCATACTAAGAACCAGGTTACTAAATAAAATCCAGAGAATGTAAAAGAAACAAAATGTTCACAGACTGACAAGGCAGTGGCACAGTGGGAAGAGCATTTGACTGGATGCGCATTACCCAGATTTGAGATCCCAAATTCGCCAGCTTGAGTGTGGTCTCATCTCGTTTTAGCAAAGCTCAACAGCTTGATCCCAATGTCGCTGGCTTGAGGAAGCGGTCACTCATTCAGCTGTAGCCCCCTGGTCAAGGCACATATGAGAGAGCAGTCAATGAATAACTAAGGTGTCCTTAAGAAAAAATGATGATTGATATGTGACCTGGCACATAATAAAAAAATTTCTCCATTCTTGTCTGTCTGTCCCTATCTATCCTTCTCTCTCACTCTCTCTATGACTCTAGAAAAAAGAGAAAAAAGAAAGAAAGAAATTTTCAGAGAGACATTTGGAGTTTCTATTCATATTTCCTATGTATAAAACTCATAATTTTTAAAGATGTGGGGTTTGAAACTGGGTGCATCTCATACAGTGGTTGTTGTATTTTATTTTCATTTCCTGTTTCTTCACATTTGTTATTATTTTCTCAAATTTTGTGCCCCAAAATTAAGGTGATACTTATAGAGGGAGACTACTTATACATGGGGAGATATGGTACTTTACAACCTTACCACTTATTTCCTCTAGGGGTGAGATTTTGAAAAAAATAATTCATTCTTCTTAGCAATTTAAGCTTCAAAAACAGCAAAAGAAACCTCTTCTCATTTTTCTTTTATTTAGTTATTAATGTTAGATGGAGGAAGAGGGGAGAAAACAGACACACAGATAGTCAGAAACATCAAGGTGTTTCTGTATGTGCCTAGACCAAGGACCAAACCTATGACATTAGTGTATGTGTGTGATGCTCTATCTACTGAGATTTCTGGTGATAGCAAGCTATTGTATTTAGATGGAAAATTACTAGAGAATAATTGACATAATTAAATATAAAATAATAATCTAGTCTGCTGTGTTGACAACACCAGAAGACTTTTTTTTTTGCTCTTGACTGTTAGGGGCATAAAAATATTTCTGATTGTTTACCATGATGTGACCCCTTTCCTAACATGCACTTTTTTATTGTGCTATTGCAGCAGTCCAGACTGTGAGACCTCCTAAGCTTTGGATATCAGAATTTATCTGAGCCTGGGTCATCAATTACAAGCTAGGTTATTTTTGCTCACAGAACACCTCCCAGGGTCTTTGTTTCAGTGCTTGAGAATTTTCTCAGGTTTATAGCTTGGAAAATGCATTGCTGAAGAACTGAGGCATAGGTCTCAGCTCAGCCTTTCGAGAAAATGATATACTAAACATCGCCACGATCAATGAAAACTGAGAACAAGACATTGCACTACTATATCCAGTACTTTTCACAACTTATAATTATTTTATTTATGTACATTTTTCTTTCTCTGTCTACAGCATTACAGTGTATTATTCATATAGACAGACTGTCTCTTCCACTATAGGCAACCAGTGTAGAGCACAGTGCCTGGAACATAATAGAAACACAAAATGTTGTTTAATGATTGAAAGAATAAATAGTAATTTGCATGCATACACAGGTATCCACAAATGATAGAAACTGTGGACCCAGAGAGATATGCTCATATGCAATGCACATCTATACACACAGATGTATGCACACCAAATATACCTTAGTATGTATAGATATAGAAATATAATAGGTACACTAAGAATATGGAAAGATAATATAATAATAACAGTAATTATCTCTGGATGAAAAATGTTTGTTTTGTATTCTATTCATTTTTTCTTGCACTTCGCAATAAGAATTCAGTTTTTATAATAAAAAAGCAGTTACATTCAACATAGTTTTCAAATCAAAGCACATCTTCATTTACAATACATTAATAAGATTTAAATAAAAGAGTCCAAAAGCAGGAGTAAAAATAGTGAATGGAAAGACATTGAGTGCACTACCTACTCATACAGTTCCTAGCACAGTGCCTGGTAAATGATGAGAACATTCAAAGGCTTTATGAAAGCATTGCTGGAAGGAAAGAAGAAAATCAAGGTGAACTGATAGATTTTCAGAAATCAAATCACTAAGAATACACAAAATATTTACAGAACCGGCAAATTGGAATCAACGTTTGTAGACAATCCTCTCTACTATTTCATTCCTTTGGATCTGTTCTGAGGCATGATTCCAAAGATTCACACGAGGTGCAGCAGAGAAACACATGTAAGAGACCATTTTTGTATGTGGTATGCAACAATTTTCATCCAACTTCAGATGATTGAAATAATGTCAAATATGTCTATTGCTTTCACTAGAGTTAACGTTGAAATGAGTAGCAAACAGTAACTGGATATATCTTATATTTACAAGTTATAAAAGTATCTTCTATATAGTCTTGGTTTTAATATTGATAGAAAAACTACAACTCCAAACTGCTGTATTTTTTCAGCTGAACTGCTCTGAGCTGTTATTTCTAAGGTGAATAAGAGGAGGCAGCAGAGATGTGCACTTGGAAAATATTTCCCACAGACAATCCTGTATTTTCTTTCAAGCATGTTTCAACTACCTCTAACCTTAAAATGATATTAAGCATGTTTCTTGTTGTCCTCACACTTTATATAGTAAACAGTAATACACATTCACAAGAAAGTAAAAAAAAAGTTCACAGCGTCAGCAGGCGATGGTGCAGTGGTTAGAGCAATTTACTGGAATGTCGTGGACTTAGGTTTCAAATCCCAAGGGTGACACCTTGAGTGTGGACTCATGTAGTTTGAGCAAAGCTCACCATCTTAAGCCCAAGGTTGCTGTCTAGAGCAAGTGGTCACTCTATGAGATATAGCCCACTGATCAAGGCACATATGAGACAGAAGTCAATGAACAAATAAGGGCTCACAATGAAAAACTTTTGATTGATCTGTGACCTGGCATATAATAAGAACTCTCTCTCTCTGTCTGTCTGTCCCTATCTTTCCCTATCTCTGACTCTCTCCCTGTCTCTGGAAAAAAAAAAGAAAAAAATGAATTTTCACAGAGACATTTGGTGGGTGTATATCATATTTTCCCATGAATGAGACTCATCTTTTTTGAAAAACATAGGGTTAGAAAACTGGGTGCATCTTATACAGTGGATGTAAAATTTTTACATGCATTTCTTATTTATTCGCATATGCTATCATTTACTCAAACTTTGAGCCGCACAAATAAGGTGGTCTTATACAGGGAAGAATCTTATACATGGGGAAATATAGTAATTTACAGCCTTAATATTTATTCCATCTTGGGGTGAGATTTTGTAAAACATAATTAATTCTTCTATTCAATTTAAGCGGCAAAAAAAACAAACAAAAAAAAAGACATTCTCATTTTTTATTTTATATATTTATTCATGTTAGAGTCAGGATTAAGGGGGTAAAAGACAGACAGACAGTCAGAAACAACACTCTGTTTTGTATGTGCCTTGACGCAAGAGCAAACCTATCATATTAGCATATGGTTGTGATGCTTTAACTACTGAGCTCTACGGATAGAGCAAGTCATTGTCATGTCATGAATAAATTTACTAGAGAAAAACAGAGGTAATTAAAAAATAAAAGGATAATCTACTCTGTTGTGGTGCCAACACCAGAAGATATTTATTTGCTCTTGAAATTCAAGGGCATAATTAGTATTTTTAATTATTTAGAACAAAGTGGCCCCTTTCCTAACATGCACTTTCTCTAGTGCCATGGCAGCAATCCAGACTGAGAGAGCTCCTAAGCTTTGGATATCATTAACTTACCTGAGCATTGGTCACTACATAAAAGCTAGGTTCTTTTGCTCACAGAACAACTCCCAGGGTCTTTGTTTCATTACTCCTATATTATCTCCTTTTAATACCTGAGAGCACGGATTACTGAAAAACCGAGGCTTATGTCTCTGCTCTTCCTTCTGAGAAACTGATATACTGAACCTAACCACAATAAATCATAAATGACGGCTAAGATATTACACTACCAAATTAAGTGCTTGTTAAATTATGTTTATTTTATTTATGTATATTTTTATTTTATTGTCTACCCAATTAGAGTGTAGTATTTATAAAGACAAAAAGTGAGACTGCCTCATTCACTATAAGCAACCAGTGTCAAGCACAGTCCCTGGCAATTAATCAACAGTAACTATTTCCTGAATGAACAAATAAATAGTCATTTGCATATGTACGCAGATATCCACTAATCACAGACACTGTTTACAAAGAGAGATATGCTCATGTGCAATGCACATTTATGCACACAGATGTACACACACCCAATGTACCTGAGTATATATACATAAAGAAATATAATACATACACAAAGAATATGGAAAGATAATGTCCTTATATTAACAGTAGATACATCTGTATAAAAATGTGTTGTTGTTGTTTTTGAGATCATTTTTCTTGCACTTCTGCTATAAGAATACTTTTTTTATAATAAAAACTGTTAAAATTCAACATACTTGTCAAATCAAAGCAAATCCTATTTTACAATACACGAAATTGATTTATGTAAAAGAAGTACAAAAGACAGAAGTTAAGAGAGTAGAATGGGAAGTCATTGAGTGCACGGACATGAGTTCGTAGCACAGTGCCAGGTAGAGTATGAGCACTTTCAAAGGCTTTATGAAAGCAAGGCTGGCAGTAAAGAAGAAAAATAAGTTGAACCGAGAGATTTTCAGAAAAAAAAACCATTAAGGATACACAAAACCTTTACAAAAACGGCAATTTGGAATCAACGTTTATAGAAAATGCTCTGTACCAAACTATTTTTTTGGACCTGTACTGAGGCTTGAATCCCAAGATACACATGAGGTGGCAGCAGAGGAGCACATGTAACAGAGACCATTATTGTTTGTGCTATGGAGCAAGTTCCAGCCAAAATCAGAGGATTAAAATAATACCAAGAATAATTCTTGCTTTCACGACAATTAACGTTGAAAGGAGTAGTAGCTGTAACCAGAAATTTGTGATATTTCCAAGTTATAAAACTTTCTTATAAATAGCCTTGGATTCAACATTGATAGATAACGCACAACACCCAACTGAAGTATTTATCCAAATGAACTGATGTGAGCTGTTATTCCCAAGGTGCACACGAGGTAGCAGCAGGAAAGTGCACTTGGAAAACCTTTACCACAGATAATCCTGTATGTTGTTTCAGCAAGTTTCTACTACCTCTAACCTTAGAAATGATATAAAGCATGTTTCTTGTTGTCCTCACACTTAATATCGTAAACATTAATACAAAATAACTAAAAATCTTTTTTTTTTGAAGGTAAGGAAATAACTCCTAAATAACCTCTTTCTTCTCAAAATCACAATTCAAGTTGCAAAATACCTTAAAATTAATGGAAGTAAAAACTACATAAAGAAACCTATGGAAAAATGTAGTGATGAGTCTATTTTAGGGCAAGAAAACCTTAAAACACAGAGCCTTTCCACCCGTACTAAAAACCAGGATACTAATTAATGTCCAGAGAAAGTAAAAAAAAAAATGTTCACAACTTGAGCAGGCGATGGTGCAGTGGTTAGAGGAATTGACTGGAATGTGGTGGACTCAGGTTTGAAATCCCAAGGTGCCATCTTGAGCGTGGGCTCATGTGGTTTGAGCAAAGCTCACCATCTTGAGCCCAAGGTCGCTGTCTAGAGCAAGCAGTCACTCTATGAGATATAGCCTCCTGGTCAAGGCACATATGAGACAAGAGTCTATAAACAAATAAAGGGTCACAACGAGAAACTGATGATTGCTCTGTGATCTGGCACATAATAAGAACTTTCTCTGTGTCTGTCTGTCACTATCTATTCCTCTCTATGACTCTATACCTCTCTCGAAAAAAAAATATTCACAGAGACATTTGGTGGGTGTATATCATACTTTCCCATGAATGAGACTCATCTTTTTTTGAAAAATGTGGGGTTAGAAAACTGGGTGCGTCTTATACAGTGGTTGTAGAATTTTTTACTTGCATTTCTTGTTTATTCGCATTTGCTATCATTTACTCAAACTTTGAGCCCCCTAAATAAGGTGTGTCTAATACAGGGAAGCTTCTTATACACGGGGAAATATGGTACTTTACAACCTTACTATTTATTTTCTCTTGGGGTGAGATTTTGTAAAACATAATTCATTCTTCTATGCAATTTAAGCTGCAAAACCAACAACAGAAAAGCCATTCTCATTTTTTGTTTTATTTATTTATTCATGTCAGAGACAGGATAAAGGGGGGGAAAGACAAACAGGAAGAAAGTCAGAAACATCAATCTGCTTTTGTATGTGCCTTGTCGCCCAAGCAAACCTATCATATTAGCGTACTGGTGTGATGCTTTAACTATTCAGCTTTCAGGAGGGTCCAAGCCATTGTCATTTGGTGAATAAATTTACTAGAGAAAACCAGAGGTAATTAAAAAATAAAATAATAATCTAGTCTGCTTGGTGCCAACACCAGAAGATATATATTTGCTCTTGAAATTCAAGGGCATAATTAGTATTTCTAAATGATTAGCACAAAGTGACCCCTTTCCTAACATGAACTTTCTCTTGTGCCGTGGCAGCAATCCAGACTGAGAGACCTCCTCAGCTTTGGACATCAGTAATTTAACCGAGCATTAGTCAGTACATAGAAGCTAGGTTCTTTGCTCACAGAACAACTCCCAGGGTCTTTGTTTCATTACTTCTATATTATTTCCATTTTATACCTGAGAGCACAAATTACTGAAAAACAGAGGCTTATGTCTCAGCTCTTCCTTCTGAGAAACTGATATACTGAACCTCAACACAATAAATCATAACTGACACCAAAGATATTAGACTACCAAATTAAGTGCCTGTTAAACTTATGTTTCTTTTATTTATGTATATTTTTCTTTTTGTCTACCCCATTACAGTGTAGTATTTATAAAGACAAAAAGTGATACTGTCTCATTCACTATAGGCAACCATTTTCAAGCACAGTCCCTGGCAATTAATCAAATATATTAAGTGTTTCCTGAATGAACGAATAAATAGTCATTTGCATATGTAGTATGATATCCCCTACTCACAGATACTGTTGACACAGAAAGATATTCTCATGTGCAATTCACATTTATGCACACAGATGTACACACACCCAACGTACTAGTATATATACATAAAGAAATAAAATATGTACACAAAGAATATGAAAAGAAAGTGTCCTAATATTAACAGTAGACACATCTGTATAAAAATGTGTTGTTGTTGTTTTTGAGATCATTTTTTTTGCACTTCTGCTATAAGTATCCATTTTTATTATAATAAAGCTGTTAAAATTCAACATACTTGTCAAATCAAAGCAAATTCTATTTTACAATACACAAAGTTGATTTATGTAAAAGAAGTACAAAAGACAGAAGTTAAGAGTGTAGAATGGGAAGTCATTGAGTGCAAGGACATGAGTTCCTAGCACAGTGCCTGGTATAGGATGAGCACTTTCAAAGGCTTTATGAAAGCATGGCTGGCAGTAAATAAGAAAAAGAAGTTGAACCGACCAATTTTTAGAAAACAAACCACTAAGGATACACAAAACCTTTACAGAAACAGCTAATTAAAATCAACGTTTATAGAAAATGCTCTGTAACAAACTATTTTTTTGGACCTGTACTGAGGCTTGATTGCCAAGATGCACACGAGGTGGCAGCAGAGAAGCACATGTAACAGAGACCATTATTCTATGTGCTATGGAGCAAGTTCCATCCAAAATCAGAGGATTAAAATGATACCAACAATAATTCTTGCTTTCACGACAATTAACGTTGAAAGAAGTAGTAGCTGTAACTAAAAATTCATTATATTTCCAAGTTATGAAAGTTTATTATAGATAGCCTTGGATTCATCATTGATAGATATCTCACAATACCCAACTGAAGTATTTATCCAGATGAACTGATCTGAGCAGTTTTGTCCAAGGTGCACACAAGATGGCAGCAGGGATGCGCACTAAGAAAACCTTTACCACAGATAAACCTGTATGTTGCTTCAAGCAAGTTTCTACTACCTCTAACCTTAGAAATGATAAAATGCATGTTTCTTGTTGTCCTCACACTTAATATAGTAAACAGTAATATAAATTACCTAAAAATTTCTTTTTTGAAGGTCAGGAAATTAACTCCTAAATAACATCTTTCTGCTTAAAATCACAATTCAAGTTGCAAAATACCTTAAAATTAATGAAAATAAAAACTACATAAGGAAACCTATGGAGAAATGTAGTGATGAATCTATTTTAGGGCAAGAAAACCTTAAAACACAGAGACTTTCCACCTGTAATAAAAACCAGGATAATAATTACAGTCCAGAGAAAGGAAAATGAAAAATGTTCACAACGTGAGCAGGCGATTGTGCAATTGTTAGAGCAATTAACTGGAATGTGGTGGACTCAGGTTTGAGATCCCAAGGTGCTATCTTGAGTGTGGGCTCATGTGGTTTGAGCAAAGCTCATCATCTTGAGCCCAAGGTCGCTGTCTAGAGCAAGCAGTCACTCTATGTGATATAGCCCCCTGGTCAAGGTACATATTAGACAAGAGTATATGAACCAGTAATGGTTCAAAACAAAAAACTGATGATTGATCTGTGACCTGGCACATAATAAGAACTCTCTCTCTGTCTGTCTGTTCCTATCTATCCCTCTCTCTGACTCTCTACCTGTCTCTGGAAAAAAAACACAGAAAAATGTTCACAGAGACATTTTGTAGGTGTATATCATACTTTCCCCCGAATTAGACTCAGCTTTTTTGAAAAATGTGGGGTTACAAAACTGGGTGCGTCTTATACAGTGGTTGTAGAATTTTTTACATGCATTTCTCATTTATTTGCATTTGCTATCACTTACTCAAACTTTGAGCCCCCTAAATAAGGTGTGTCTTATACAAGGAAGCTTTTTATACACAAGGAAATATGGTAATTTACAACCTTACCATTTATTTCCTCTTGGGTTGAGATTTGAAAAACATAATTCATTCTTCTATGTAATTTAAGCTGCAAAAACAACAACAAAAAAGGCATTCTCATTTTTTCTTTTATGTATTTATTCATGTCAGAGGCAGGATAAAGGGGGGAAAAGACAGACAGACAGTCAGAAACATCAATCTGTATTTGTATGTGCCTTGATGCAGGAGCAAACCTATCATATTAGCGTATGGGTGTGATGCTTTATTTAATGAGCTCTCTCGAGAGAGCAAGCCATTGTCATTTGGTGAATAAATTTACTAGAGAAAACCAGAGGTAATTCAAAAATAAAATGATAATCTAGTCTATTGTGGTGCCAACACCAGAAGACATTTATTTGCTCTTGAAATTCAAGGGCATAATTAGTATTTCTAAATGTTTAGCACAATGTGTCCCCTTTCCTAACATGCACTTTCTCTTGTGCCGTGACAGCAATCCAGACTGAGAGACCTCCTAAGCTTTGGACATCAGTAATTTAACTGAGCATTGGTCACTACATAGAAGCTAGGTACATTTGCTCACAGAACACCTCCCAGGGTCTTTGTTTCATTACTTCTATATTATCTCCGTTTTATACCTGAGAACACGGATTACAGAAAAACCGAGGCTTATGTCTCAGCTCTTCCTTCTGAGAAACTGATATAATGAACTTCACCACAATAAATCATAACTGACACCAAAGATATTACACTACCAAATTAAGTGCTTGTTAAAATTATGTTCATTTTATTTATGTATAATTTTCTGTTTCTGTCTACCCCATTAGAGTGTAGTATTTATAAAGACAGAAAGTGAGACTGTCTCATTCACTATAGGCAACCAATGTTGAGCAGTGTCCCTGGCAATTAATCAAATACAGTAAGTGTTTCCTGAATGAACTGATGTTCATTTGCATATGTATGCAGATATCCAATAATCACAGACACTGTTGACACAGAGAGATATGCTCATGTGCAATGCACATTTATGCACACAGATGTACACACACCCAATGTACCTGAGTATAAATACATAAAGAAATATAATACATACACAAAGAATATGGAAAGAAAATGTCATAATATTAACAGTAGATACATCTGTATGAAAATGTGTTGTTGTTGTTTTTGAGATCATTTTTCTTGCACTTCTGCAATAAGAATACTATTTTTATACAAAAAAGCTGTTAAAATTCAACATACTTGTCATATCAAAGCAAATCCTATTTTACAATACACGAAGTTGATTTATGTAAAAGAAGTACAAAAGACAGAAGTTAAGAGAGGAGAATGGGAAGTCATTGAGTGCACGGACATGAGTTCCTAGCACAGTGCCCGGTATAGGATGGGCACTTTCAAAGGCTTTATAAAAACATAGATGGAAGTAAAGAAGAAAAATAAGTTGAACCGAGAGATTTTCAGAAAACAAACCATTAAGGATACACAAAACTTTTTCAGAAATGGCCAATTGAAATCAACGTTTATAGAAAATGCTCTGTAACAAACTATTTTTTGGACCTGTACTGAGACTTGAATCCCAAGATGCAGACGAGGTGGCAGAAGAGGAGCATATATAACAGAGACGATTATTGTATGTGCTATGGAGCAAGTTCCAGCCAAAATCAGAGGATTGAAATAATACCACGAATAATTCTTGCTTTCACGACAATTAACGTTGAAAGGAGTAGTAGGTGTAACTAGAAATTCGTTATATTTCCAAGTTATAAAACTTTCTTATAGATAGCCTTGGATTCAACATTGATAGATAACGCACAACACCCAATTGAAGTATTTATCCAGATGAACTGATCTGAGCTCTTATTCCCAAGGTGCACAAGAGGTGGCAGCAGGGATGCGCACTTGGAAAACCTTTACCTCAGGTTATCCTTTATGTGGTTTTAAGCAAGTTTCTACTACCTCTAACCTTACAAATGATATAAAGCTTGTTTCTTGTTGTCCTCACACTTAATATCGTAATAGTTAATACAAGTTAACTAAAAACATATTTTTGAAGTTAAGGAAATAACTCCTAAATAACAACTTTCCGCTCAAAATCACAATTCAAGTTGCAAAATACCTTAATATTAATGGAAATAAAAACAACATAAGGAAACCTACAGAAAAATGTATTGATGAATCTTTTTTAGGGCAAGAAAACCTTAAAACACACAGACTTTCCACCTGTACTAAGAACCAGGATACTAATTAAAGTCCTGAGAAAGTAAAATAAAAAATGTTCAGAACGTAAGCAGGCAATGGTGCAATGGTTAGAGCAATTGACTGGAATGTGGTGGACTCAGGTTTGAGATCCCAAGGTGCCATCTTGAGTGTGGGCTCATGTGGTTTGAGCAAATCTCACCATCTTGAGCCCAAGGTCGCTTTCTAGAGCAAGCGTTCACTCTATGAGGTATTGCCCCCTGGTCAAGACACATATTAGACAAGAGTCTATGAACAAGTGAGGGTTCACAACGAAAAACTGATGATTGATCTGTGACCTGGCACATAATAAAAACTCTCTCTCTGTCTGTCTGTCTCTATCTATCCCTTTCTCTGACTCTCTCCCTCTCTCTAGAAAAAAAAAAGAAAATAAATAATGTTCACAGAGACATTTGGTGGGTGTATATCATCCTTTCCCATGAATGAGACTCATCTTTTTTGAAAAATGTGGAGTTAGAAAACTGGGTGCATCTTATACAGCGGTTGTAGAATTTTTTACTTGCATTTCTCATTTATTCGCATTTCCTATCACTTACTCAAACTTTGAGCCCCCTAAATAAGGTGTGTCTTATACAGGGAAGCTTCTTATACATGGGGAAAATATGGTACATTACAACCTTACCATTTATTTCCTTTTGGGGTGAGATTTTGTAAAACATAATTCATTCATCTATGAAATTTACCTACAAAACCAACAACATAAAAGCCATTCTCATTTTTTTTATGTATTTATTCATGTCAGAGGCAGGATAAAGGGGGAAAAAGACAGACAGACAGTCAGAAACATCAATCTGCTTTTTTTTTTAATATGCTTTTGTATGTGCTGTTACGCAGGAGTAAACCTATCATATTAGCATATGGGTGTGATGCTTTATCTACTGAGCTCTCTGGTGAGAGTAAGTCATTGTCATTTGGTGAATAAATTTACTAGAGAAAACCAGAGGTAATTCAAAAATAAAATGATAATCTAGTCTGTTGTGGTGCCAACGCCAGAAGACATTTATTTGCTCTTGAAATTCAAGGGCATAATTAGTATTTCTAAATGTTTAGCACAATGTGACCTCTTTCCTAACATGCACTTTCTCTTGTGCCGTGACAGCAATCCAGACTGAGAGACCTCCTAAGCTTTGGAAATCAGTAATATAACTGAGCATTGGTCACTACATAGAAGCTAGGTCCTTTTGCTCACAGAACACCTCCCAGGGTCTTTGTTTCATTACTTCTATATTATCTCCGTTTTATACCTGAGAACACGGATTACTGAAAACCGAGGCTTATGTCTCAGCTCTTCCTTCTGAGAAACTGATATACTGAACTTCACCACAATAAATCATAACTGACACCAAAGATATTACACTACCAAATTAAGTGCTTGTTAAAATTATGTTTATTTTATTTATGTATATTTTTCTGTTTCTGTCTACCCCATTACAGTGTAGTATTTATAAAGACAGAAAGTGAGACTGTCTCATTCACTGTAGGCAACCAATGTTGAGCAGAGTCCCTGGCAATTAATCAAATACAGTAGGTGTTTCCTGAATGAATGAATAAATAGATATTAGCATATGTATGCAGATATCCAATAATCAAAGATACTGTTGACACAGAGAGATATGCTCATGTGCAATGCACATTAATACACACAGATGTACAAACACCCAATGTACCTGAGTATATATGCATACAGAAATATAATACATACACAAAGAATATGGAAAGAAAATGTCCTAATATTAACAGTAGATGTATCTTTATGAAAATTTGTTGCTGTTGTTTTTTAGATAATTTTTATTGGACTTCTGCCATAAGAATAGTTTTTTTATAATAAGAAATCTGTTAAATTTCTACATACTTTCTAAATGAAAGCACATCCTAGTTTACAATACACGAAGTTGATTTATGTAAAATAAGTTCAAAAGACAAAAATTACAAGAGTAGAATGTGATGTCATTGAGTGCAGGCACAAGATTTCTTAGCACAGTGCCTGGTATATGGTGGGCACTTTCAAAGGCTTTATGAAATCATGGCTGGAAGTAAAGAAGAAAAACAAGTTGAACCGAGAGATTTTCAGAAAACAAACCACTAAGGATACACAAAACCTTCACAGAAATGGCTAATTTGAATCAAAATTTATAGAAAATGCTCTGTACCAAACTACTCTTTTGCAACTGTACCATGGCTTGATTCCCAAAATGCACACGAGGTGGCAGCAGAAAAGCACATGGAACAGAGACCATTATTGTATGTGCTATGGAGCAAGTTCCAGCCAAAATCAGAGGATTGAAATAATACCAAGAATAATTCTTGCTTTCACGACAATTAACATTGAAATGAGTAGTAGCTGTAACTAGAAATTTATTATATTTCCAAGTTATAAAACTTTCTTATACATAGCCTTGCATTCAACATTGGGAGATAAGGCACAACACCCAATTGAAGTATATATCCAGATGAACTGATCTGAACTGTTATTCCCAAGGTGCACACGAGGTTGCAGAAGGGATGCACACTTGGCCAACCTTTACCACAGATAATCCTGTATGTTTTTTTAAGCAAGTTTCTACTACCTCTAACCTTAGAAATGATATAAAGCATGTTTCTTGTTGTCCTCACACGTAATATCATAAACATTAATACAAATTAACTAAAAATCTATTTTTGAAGTTAAGGAAATAACTCCTAAATAACCTCTTTCTGCTCAAAATCACAATTCAAGTTGCAAAATACCTTAAAATTAATGGAAAATAAAACTACCTAAGGAAACCTATAGAAAAATGTAGTGAAGAATCTATTTTAGGGCAAGAAAACCTTAAAACACAGAGGCTTTCCACCCGCACTAAGAATGAGGATATTAATTACCATCAAGAGAAAGTAAAAGAAAAAATATTCACAACGTGAGCAGGCGATGGTGCAATGGATAGAGCAATTGTCTGGAATGTGGTGGACTTAGGTTTGAAATCCCAAGGTGCCATCTTGAGCGTAGCCTCATGTGGTTTGAGCAAAGTTTACTATGTTGAGCCCAAGGTCGCTGTCTAGAGAAAGCAGACACTCTATGAGATAAAGCCCCTGGTCTAGACACATATGAGAAAAGAGTCTATAAACAAGGAAGGGGTCACAACGAGAAACTGATGATGACTCTGTGACCTGGCACATAATAAAAACTCTCTTGCTCTCTGTCTTTCCCTTCTTTTCACTCTCTCTGACTCTCTCCTTGTCTCTGGAAAAATAAAATAAAAAAAAATGTTCACAGAGACATTTCGTAGGAGTATATCATACTTTTAATGAATTAGACACACCTTTTTTGAAAACTGTTGGGTTAGAAAACTGGGTGCATCTTATACAGTGGTTTTAATATATTTTATTTGCATTTCTCATTTATTCACATTTGCTATCATTTACTCAAACTTTGAGCACCCCAAATAAGATGTGTCTTATACAGGGAAGCTTCTTATACATGGGGAAATATGGTACTTTACCACCTTACCATTTATTTCCTCTTGAAGTGATGATTTTGTAAAACATAATTCATTCTTCTATGCAATTTAAGCTGCAAAACCAACAACAAAAAAGCCATTCTCATTTTTTCTTTTATATATTTATTCATGTTAGAGGCAGGATAAAGGGGGTAAAAGACAGACAGACAGTCAGAAACATCAATCTGCTTTTGTATCTGCCTCGACGCAGCAGCAAACCTATGATATTAGCATATGGGTGTGATGCTTTAACTACTGAGCTCTCTGGTGAGAGCAAGCAATTGTCATTTGGTGAATAAATTTACTAGAGAAAACCAGAGGTAATGAAAAAATAAAATGGTAATCTAATCTGCTGTGGTGCCCACACCAGAAGACTTTAATTTGCTCTTAAAATTCAAAGGCATAATCAGTATTTCTAATTGTTTAGCACAAAGTGACCCCATTCCTAACATGCACTTTCTCGTGTGCCGTGGCAGCAATCCAGACTGAGAGACCTCCTAAGATATGGACATCATTAATTAAACTTAGCATTGGTCACTGCATAGAAGCTAGGTTCTTTTGCTCACAGAACACCTCCCAGGGTCTTTGTTTCATTACTTCTATATTTTCTTTGTTTTATACCTGAGAACATGCATTACTGAAAAACCGATTCTTTTGTCTCAGCTCTGCCTTCTGAGAAATTGATATACTGAACCTCACCAAAATAAATCATAACTGAAACATATATATTGCACTACCAAATTAAGTGCTTGTTAAACTTATGTGTATTTTATTTATGTATATTTTTATATTTTTTTCTAACCCATTACAATGTAGTATTTATAAAGACAGAAAGTGAGACTGTATCATTTACTATAGGCAACCAGTGTCGAGCACAGTCCCTGGCAATTAATAAAATACAATAAGTGTTTCCTGAATGAACAAATAAACAGTCATTTGTATATGTACACAGATATCCAAAAATCACAGACACTGTTGACACAGAGAGATATGCTCAAGTGAAGTTCACATTTATGCAAAGAGATGTACACACACCCAATGTACCTGAGTATATATATATACAGAAATATAATATGTACACAAAAAATAAGAAAAGATAATGTCCTAATATTAACAGTAGATATATCTGCATGAAAATTTGTTGATGTTGTTTTTGAGATAATTTTTCTTGGAATTCTGCTATAAGAATACTTTTTTTATAATAAGAAAGCTGTTAAAATTCAATATACTTGTCAAATCAAAGCACATCCTATTTTACAATACACAAAGATGATTTATGTAAAAGAAGTTCAAAAGACAAAAGTTAAAAGAATAGAATGGGAATCATTGAGTGCAGGAACAAGAGTTCCAAGCACAGTGCCTGGTATATGGTGGGCACTTTCAAAGGCTTTATGCAACCATGGCTGGAAGTAAAGCAGAAAAACAAGTTGAACCAAGAGATTTTCAGAAAATAAACCACTAAGGATACACAAAACCTTCACAGAAATGGCTAATTTGAATCAAAATTTATAGAAAATGCTCTGTACCAAACTACTCTTTTGGACCTGTACCGAGGCTTGATTCCCAAGATGCACACGAGGTGGCAGCAGAAAAGCACATGTAACAGAGACCATTATTGTATGTGCTATGGAGCAAGTTCCAGCCAAAATCAGAGGATTGAAATAATACAAAGAATAATTCTTGCTTTCACGACAATTAACGTTGAAACGAGTAGTAGCTGTAACTAGAAATTTATTATATTTCCAAGTTATAAAACTTTCTTATACATAGCCTTGTATTCAACATTGGGAGATAATGCACAACACCCAATTGAAGTATATATCCAGATGAACTGATTTGAGCTGTTACTCCCAAGGTGCACACGAGGTTGCAGAAGGGATGCACACTTGGCCAACCTTTACCACAGATAATCCTGTATGTTTTTGTAAGCAAGTTTCTACTACCTCTAACCTTAGAAATGATATAAAGCGGAGTGACGTCACGGAAATGGCGCCATGAGCAGCGCGTCCGACAGATCTCCCCAAAATCACAACAAATTTATCAACTAGAAACAGGAAAATTTATCTTTGGAGCAAACTGAAAGCAAAAGGACTGTTATCACTCGAATCTGAGAGACGAGGGTGTGGAGGAAGCTACCGCAGGGACGTTCATTCAAGCCGCGAGAAAGTGCGCCTGTGGTAAGTCATCCCACACTCGGAAGCCGCGAGCAGCAGCCGCCGCCGCCAGCCGCCGCCGCCAGCCGCCGCGAGCAGCGCCCGGGTCGGTTGCAGAGCGAGCGGCGAGCAGCCGCTGGCGCGCTCCCGGTCTGGTTGCAGACCGAGCATTGCAGACCGAGCACCGCTAACGTTCCCAGCGGCCCACGCACGGGGAGCGGGAGAGGCCCCAGGGCGGTATTCCCTACTTGGGAGATTCTCTCCGCGGGCGGGGCACCTCACCCAGCCATTCAAGCTAACAATCAAGCGTTGGGGGAGGGGCGCGCGCAGGCAGCCTGAAATACCTTCGGGAGCACAGCTGCGACCCAATTACTAAAATTAACTTAACCCATGAAATCTGCGCACCCTCGGTTCTAATTGATAAGATCTCTCTCAGTTCACCGACCCAAGACAAGAGGCGTGATATTTTTTGGTGCCTCTCGCTAAAGGGGCGGGGGCAACTTCTGATTGATAGAGTCTCCATATTCAGGGATAAACGCTAACAAGAAGGACTTGGCAGATAATAAGATCTATACCACACTAGTCGCAAGCAGAGACTAGTGCCTCTTCTTACCGGCCAAAACAGGCTACAAAGTGTGGAAAGCCTGGGTTGAGAGGTCCAACGGAATGCTAGGCGCTGAACAATCACCTTGACAACAATTGACTCCCACCCCCGCCTGATTACACTGGAGGCCCTGACTGTCAGAGCCCTTCCCAGAGCCTTGCACTGAGTGGGGATAGAGTGGGGATTTCCCAGCTCTTTGAGCCTCTTACTCCCCAGGCAGAAGCAGTGGCAGCCTTGTGGCTGGATCGCCAGGCTGCTGGTTTGGGAGGGGGGGACTGGGAGAGAGAATCCACGAAGGCGAACTCTCTCGTCGTTAGACCCTGCAGACGCCGGCAGGCCTTGACTACCAGCAAGACTAAAGCCAATTGTGTGACATTGCCGTAGAACCCCATCAACTGCAAGTCCCTGCCTGGGTGTGGCGCAGGGGCAAGGCCTGGGGTGCAGAGTCGCCGACCGGGAAGAGGGAGAGAGGAGAAGGAGGAAGAGGTTGACATCTCAAAATCAGGAAAAATCCACAGACTTTGCAGCTTGTTCCACTGCTTTTTTTTTGTTGTTGTTGTTTTTTGTTTTGTTTTTTGTTTTTTTTTGTTGTTGTTGTTGTTGTTGTTGTTTGTTCCTTCTATCTTATTGCCTTTATTTCCTCCACCTCAGTCCTTCTATTCTCTGCCCATCTTATGCTTCCCTTTTCTTGAACTACACTACCCATAAGTGTTACATTTTATTTCTCTTCTTCATCCTCACCCTCCTTTGGGGTTATACTCCAGGACACTTAATTCTCACTCTCTCCACTTTTGTTTTTTTTTTGCCTTATTTTGTTTTTTTCTCTTCCTTTTTTATTTCTTCCTTCGTTTTTCTCTTTTTCTTATTTTTTCCTTTCTATTTGTTTTTTCTTTTCTCGTTTTACTTTCCTCCCATTTAATCCTCAATCACAAACAAATTAGTTAATTTGGGACTCAAGGTTTTTTTTGGCTTTGTTTTTCTTTTTTGGTTTTGTTTTTGTTTTTTTCTGGTTGGTTTGTTTTTGTGGCATTTTGGGTCCTCCCAACCCAAGGTCTCCATTGTATTTGGTATTTGCTCCACTTAATACAACGTATTTTTACTTATTTTTATTTTTTCTTCTTGATTATTCCTTTTTTTGTCCTTTTTTCTGGTTCCCTCTTGTCCTTCTCATTATATCTCTTGGTTGACCGTCACCCGCAGGCAGATCAACTTATGCTTGTCTAAGATTTTCTTCCTTTTTTTTTATTTATTTTTTTTATTTTTTTTACTTATTTTTTTATTTTTTGCCCCCTTGAACTCTTCACCGCAAACCAGGCCCTCCATTATAGGCACGATATTTCCCTGAGGAGGGGAGAGGAGGGAAGGAGAACAAAGAAAAAAAAAGGGGGAAATAATAAATTATTACTGCTTTTTTTTGTGGGGTGTTTTACCCTTTGTTTTTTTGTTTTTTTTTGTTTGTTTGTTTTTTACTTTTTACTCTTTATTAATTCTAATTAGTGCTATCAACAAGACCACCCTCAGATGCCAATAAGAAAGAGAAAATCGAATATTATGGATACAAAAGAAAGAGAGGTAACACAAATAGATGTGGAAAAATCTATGGAGAAAAGACTTAACATATTGGAAGCCTTGGAGCTAAATGACAGAGAATTTAAAATAGAAATCTTAAAAATACTTAGAGATATACAAGAAAACACGGAAAGGCAATATAGGGAGATCAGAAAACAACTCAATGAACACAAAGAATATATTACCAAGGAAATTGAAACTATAAAAACAAATCAAACAGAAATGAAAAACTCAATTCACGAGCTGAAAAACGAGGTAACAAGCTTAGCTAGCAGAACAACCCAGATTGAAGATAGGATTAGTGAAATAGAAGACAAACAACTTGAGGCACAACAGAGAGAAGAAGAAAGAGACTCAAAAATAATAAAAAACAAGAAAGCCCTACAGGAATTATCTGACTCCATCAGAAAGAATAACATAAGAATAATAGGTATATCAGAGGGAGAAGAGAAAGAAAATGGAATGGGGAATATACTCAAACAAATAATAGACGAGAACTTCCCAAGCCTGTGGAAAGAACTAAAGCCTCAAATTCAAGAAGCAAACAGAACACCGAGTTTTCTTAACCCCAACAAACCCACTCCAAGGCACATCATAATAAAGATGACACAAACCAATGACAAAGAAAAAATTCTCAAGGCAGCCAGGGAAAAGAAGAGTACAACATATAAAGGAAGGCCTATTAGATTATCATCACATTTCTCAGCAGAAACTCTACAAGCTAGAAGAGAGTGGACCCCAATATTTAAATCCCTGAAAGAGAGGAACTTTCAGCCAAGAATACTATACCCATCAAAGCTATCCTTCAAGTATGAAGGAGATATAAAAACATTCACAAATACAGAAAAGATGAGAGAATTTATCACGAGAAAGCCCCCACTCCAGGAAATACTAAAGGGGGTTTTCCAACCAGATTCAAAGAACAAAAGAAAACAACACCACAAGTAACAGCTCCACCAAGAACACAATAAAACCAAACTTAAACTGTGACAACAAAGGAAAAAAAAAGGGGGGAGAGAATGGAGATTAACAGTAGCAAAGGACGATGAAGTGCAGAAATACTTATAAGATAGGGTACTACAATGAATATGGTAGGTACTCTTTTCATTACTTAATGGTAACCACCCTAGAAAAAACCACCACAAAAACACATGACTTAAAAAAGGTAGCAACAGAGGAAAGAAGTATGGAACACAAACAAACAGAAACAAATGATAGAAAAACAAAAAAGAAGAATCAAACTAGATACAAAACTAACAGAAAGCAATTTATAAAATGGCAGTAGGGAACCCACAAGTGTCAATAATTACACTAAATGTAAATGGATTAAACTTACCAATAAAATGACACAGAGTAGCAGAATGGATTAAAAAAGAAAATCCAACTATATGCTGCCTACAAGAAACACATCTAAGCAACAAGGATAAAAACAAATTCAAAGTGAAAGGCTGGAAAACAATACTCCAAGCAAACAACACCCAAAAAAAAGCAGGTGTAGCAATACTCATATCTGATAATGCTGACTACAAGACAGAAAAAGTACTCAGAGACAAAAATGGTCACTACATAATGATTAAGGGGACACTGAATCAAGAAGACATAACAATCCTTAATATATATGCACCAAACCAAGGAGCACCAAAATATATAAGACAGCTACTTATTGACCTTAAAACAAAAACTAACAAAAATACAATCATACTTGGAGACCTCAATACTCCGCTGACGGCTCTAGATCGGTCATCCAAACAGAGAATCAATAAAGATATAGTGGCCTTGAACGAAATACTAGAACACCTGGATATGATAGACATCTACAGGACACTTCATCCCAAAGCGACAGAGTATACATTTTTCTCTAGTGTACATGGAACATTCTCAAGAATTGACCATATGTTGGGCCACAAAGACAATATCAGCAAATTTAGAAAAATTGAAATTGTACCAAGCATATTTTCTGATCATAAAGCCTTGAAACTAGAATTCAACTGCAAAAAAGAGGGGGAAAAACCCACAAAAATGTGGAAACTAAACAACATACTTCTAAAAAATGAATGGGTCAAAGAAGAAATAAGCGCAGAGATCAAAAGATACATACAGACAAATGAAAATGAAAATACAACATATCAGAATCTCTGGGATGCAGCAAAAGCAGTAATAAGAGGAAAGTTCATATCACTTCAGGCCTATATGAACAAACAAGAGAGAGCCGAAGTAAACCACTTAACTTCACACCTTAAGGAACTAGAAAAAGAAGAACAAAGACAACCCAAAACCAGCCGAAGAAAGGAGATAATAAAAATCAGAGCAGAAATAAATGAAATAGAGAACAGAAAAACTATAGAAAAAATCAATAAAACAAGGAGCTGGTTCTTTGAAAAGATCAACAAAATTGACAAACCCTTGGCAAGACTCACCAAGGAAAAAAGGTACAGGACTCAAATAAATAAAATCCAAAATGAAAGAGGAGAGATCACCACAGACATCATAGATATACAAAGAATTATTGTAGAATACTATGAAAAATTATATGCCACCAAATACAACAATCTAGAAGAAATGGATAAATTCCTAGAACAATACAACCTTCCTAGACTGAGTCATGAAGAAGCAGAAAGCCTAAACAGACCAATCAGCAGGGAGGAAATAGAAAAAACTATTAAAAACCTCCCCAAAAATAAAAGTCCAGGCCCAGATGGTTATACTAGTGAATTCTATCAAACATTCAAAGAAGACTTGGTTCCTATTCTACTCAAAGTCTTCCAAAAAAATTGAAGAAGAAGCAATACTTCCAAACACATTTTATGAGGCCAACATAACCCTCATACCAAAACCTGGCAAGGATGGCACAAAGAAAGAAAACTACAGACCAATATCTCTAATGAATACAGATGCTAAAATTCTAAACAAAATACTGGCAAACCGAATACAACAACATATTAAAAAAATAATACATCATGATCAAGTGGGATTCATCCCAGAATCTCAAGGATGGTTCAACATATGCAAAACGGTTAACTTAATACACCATATCAACAAAACAAAGAACAAAAACCACATGATCTTATCAATAGATGCAGAAAAGGCTTTTGATAAAATACAACACAATTTTATGTTTAAGACTCTCAACAAAATGGGTATAGAAGGAAAATATCTCAACATGATAAAGGCCATATATGATAAACCATCAGCCAACATCATTTTAAATGGCATAAAACTGAGGACTTTCTACCTTAAATCAGGAACAAGACAGGGTTGTCCACTCTCTCCACTCTTATTTAACGTGGTGCTAGAAGTTCTGGCCAGAGCAATCAGACAAGACAAAGAAATAAAAGGCATCCATATTGGAAAAGAAGAAGTAAAGGTATCACTTTTTGCTGATGATATGATCCTATACATCGAAAACCCGAAGGACTCCACAAAAAGATTATTAGAAACAATAAACCAATACAGTAAGGTCGCAGGATACAAAATTAACATACAGAAGTCCATAGCCTTTCTCTATGCCAACAATGAAATATTAGAAAACAAACTCAAAAAAATAATCCCGTTCACGATTGCAACAAAAAAAATAAAATACCTAGGAATAAACATAACAAAGAATGTAAAGGACCTATATAATGAAAATTACAAAGCATTGTTAAGGGAAATCGAAAAAGATACAATGAGATGGAAAAATATTCCTTGTTCTTGGATAGGAAGAATAAATATAATCAAAATGGCCATATTACCCAAAGCAATATACAAATTTAATGCAATTCCCATCAAAATCCCTATGAGATTTTTTAAAGAAATGGAACAAAAAATCATCAGATTTATATGGAACTATAAAAAACCCCGAATAGCCAAAACAATCCTAAGGAAAAAGAATGAAGCTGGGGGCATTACAATACCTGACTTTAAACTATATTATAGGGCCACAATAATCAAAACAGCATGGTATTGGCAGAAAAATAGACACTCAGACCAATGGAACAGAATAGAAAGCCCAGAAATAAAACCACATATATATGGTCAAATAATCTTTGATAAAGGGGCCAACAACACACAATGGAGAAAAGAAAGCCTCTTCAACAAATGGTGTTGAGAAAACTGGAAAGCCACATGCAAAAGAATGAAACTCGACTACAGCCTGTCCCCGTGTACTAAAATTAATTCAAAATGGATCAAAGACCTAAATATAAGACCTGAAACAATAAAGTACATAGAAGAAGACATAGGTACTAAACTCATGGACCTGGGTTTTAAAGAACATTTTATGAACTTGACTCCAATGGCAAGAGAAGTGAAGGCAAAGATAAATGAATGGGACTACATCAGAATAAAAAGTTTTTGCTCAGCAAGAGAAACTGATATAAAAATAAACAGACAGCCAACTAAATGGGAAATGATATTTTCAAACAACAGCTCAGATAAGGGCCTAATTTCCAAAATTTACAAAGAACTCATAAAACTCAACAACAAACAAACAAACAATCCAATAAAAAAATGGGAAGAAGACATGAATAGACACTTCTCCCAGGAAGAGATACAAATGGCCAACAGATATATGAAAAAATGCTCAGCTTCATTAGTTATTAGGGAAATGCAAATCAAAACTACAATGAGATACCACCTCACCCCTGTTAGATTAGCTATGATCAACAAGACGGGTAATAGCAAATGTTGGAGAGGCTGTGGAGAAAAAGGAACCCTCATTCACTGTTGGTGGGACTGTAAAGTAGTACAACCATTATGGAGGAAAGTATGGTGGTTCCTCAAAAAACTGCAAATAGAACTACCTTATGACCCAGCAATCCCTCTACTGGGTATATACCCCAAAACCTCAGAAACATTGATACGTGAAGACACATGTAGCCCCATGTTCATTGCAGCACTGTTCACAGTGGCCAAGACATGGAAACAACCAAAAAGCCCTTCAATAGAAGACTGGATAAAGAAGATGTGGCACATATACACTATGGAATACTACTCAGCCATAAGAAACGATGACATCAGATCATTTACAGCAAAATGGTGGGATCTTGATAACATTATAAGGAGTGAAATAAGTAAATCAGAAAAAAACAAGAACTACATGATTCCATACATTGGTGGAACATAAAAATGAGACTAAGAGACATGGACAAGAGTGTGGTGGTTACCAGGGGTGGGGGGAGGGAGGACAGGGGGAGAGTTATGGGGAGGGGGAGCGGCACAGAGAACTAGATAGAGGAAGGTGGAGGACAATCTGACTTTGGGCGAGGGGTATGCAACATAATTTAATGACAAAATAACCTAGACATGTTTTCTTTGAATATATGTACCCTGATTTATTAATGTCATCCCATTACCATTAATAAAAATTTATTAAAGAAAAAAAAAAAACAACAACAACAACACATTTTCATACAGATGTATCTACTGTTAATATTAGGACATTTTCTTTCCATATTTTTTGTGTATGCATTATATTTCTGTATGTATATATACTCAGGTACATTGGGTGTGTGTACATTTGTGTGCATAAATGTGCATTGCACATGATCATATCTCTCAGTGTCAACAGTCTCTGTGATTAGTGGATAAGTGCATACATATGCAAATGACTATTTATTCCTTCATTCATGAAACACGTACGATATTTGATTAATTGCCAGGGACTGTGCTCGACATTGGTTTCCTATAGTGAATGAGACAGTCTCACTTTCTGTCTTTATAAACAGTACACTGTAATGGGGTAGACAGAAAGAGAAAAATATACATAAATATAATAAACATAAGTTTAACAAGCACTTAAATTGGTAGTGTAATATCTTTGGTATCAGTTATGATTTATTGGAGTGAGTTTCAGTATATCAGTTTCTCAGAAGGAAGAGTTGAGACATAAGCCTCAGTTTTTCAGAAATCCATGCTCTCGGTTATAAAATGGAGATAACATAGAAGTAAAAACACAAAGATCCTGGGATGTGTTCTGTGAGCAAAAGAACCTAGCTTCTATGTAGTGACCAATGCTCAGTTAAATTAATGATGTCTAAAGCTTAGGAGGTCTTTCAGTCTGGATTGCTGCCACGGCACAGGAGAAAGTACATGTTAGGAAAGGGGTCACTTTGTTCTAAATAATTAGAAATACTAATTATGCCCTTGAATTTCAAGAGCAAATAAAACTCTTCTGGTGTTTGCACCAAACAGACTAGATTATTATTTTATTTTTTAATTACCTCTGGTTTTCTCTAGTAAATCTATTCACCAAATGACAATGGCTTGCTCCCACCCAAAAGCTCAGTAGTTGAAGCATCACACCCGTACTCTAATATGATAAGTTGCTCCTGCGTCAAGGCACATACAAAAACAGATTCATGTTTCTGACTGTCTGTCTGTCTTTTCCCCACTTTATCCTGCTTCTGACATGAATAAATACATAAAAGAAAAAATGAGAATGGCTTTTTTGTTGTTGGTTTTGCAGCTTAAATTGCATAGAAGAATGAATTATGTTTTACAAAATCTCACCCCAAGAGGAAATAAATGGTATGGTTGTAAAGTACCATATTTCCCCGTGTATAAGAAGCTTCCCTGTATAAGACACACCTTATTTAGGGGGCTCAAAGTTTGAGTAAATGATTGCAAATGTAAATAAATGAGAAATGCAAGTAAAAAAATCTACAACCACTGTATAACTCGCACCCAGTTTTCTAACCCCACATTTTTTCAAAAAAGATGAGTCTCATTCATGGAAGAGTATGATATACACCCACCAAATGTTTCTGTGAACATTTCTTTTTTTCTTTTTTTTTCCAGAGACAGGGAGAGAGTCAGAGAGAGGGATAGATTGGGACAGAGAGACAAAAAGAGAGTTCTTATTATATGCCAGGTCACAGATCAATCATCAGTTTTTCGTTGTAAACCCTTACTTGTTCATAGACCCTTGTTTAATATGTGCCTTGACCAGGGGGCTATAACTCATAGAGTGACCGCTTGCTCTAGACAGCGACCTTGGGCTCAAGATGGTGAGCTTTGCTCAAACCACATGAGCCCACACTCAAGATGGAACCTTGGGATCTCAAACCTGAGTCCACCACATTCCAGTCAATTGCTCTAACCACTGCACCATCGCCTGCTCACTTTTTGAACATTTTTCATTTTACTTTCTCTGGACTTTAATTATTATCCTGGTTTTTAGTATGGGTGGAAAGTCTCTGTGTTTTAAGGTTTTCTTGCCCTAAAATAGATTCTTCACTACATTTTTCTGTAGGTTTCCTTATGGAGTTTTTATTTCCATTAATTTTAAGGTATTTTGCAACTTGAATTGTGATTTTGAGCAGAAAGAGGTTATTTAGGAGTTATTTCCTTACCTTCAAAAAAAAAGATTTTTAGTTAATTTGTATTAATGTCTATGATATTAAGTGTGAGGAAAACAAGAAACTTGCTTTTTATCATTTCTAAGGTTAGAGGTAGTAGAAACTTGCCTGAAACAACATACAGGATTATCTGTGGTAAAGGTTTTCCAAGTGTACTTTTCTGCTGCTACCTCGTGTGCACCTTGGGAATAAAGCTCACATCAGTTCATCTGGATAAATACTTCAATTGCGTGTTGTGCGTTATCTATCAATGTTTAATACAAGGCTATTTATAAGAAAGTTTTATAACTTGGAAATTTTACAAATTTCTGGTTACAGCTACTACTCCTTTCAACGTTAATTGTCGTGAAAGCAATAATTATTCTTGGTATTATTTCAATCCTCTGATTTTGGCTGGAAGTTGCTCCATTGCACATACAATAATGGTATCTGTTACATGTGCTCCTCTGCTGCCACCTCATGTGTGTCTTGGGATTCAATCCTCAGTAGCCGTCCAAAAAAATATTTTGGTACAGAACATTTTCTATAAACGTTGATTTCAAGTGGTCATTTCTGTAAATGTTTTGTGTATCCTTAATGGTTTGTTTTCTGAAAATCTCTCGGTTCAACTTATTTTTCTTCTTTACTGCCAGCCATGCTTTCATAAAGCCTTTGAAAGTGCCAATCCTATACCTGGCACTGTGCTAGGAACTCATGTCCGTGCACTCAATGACTTCCCATTCTACTCTCTTAACTTCTGTCTTTTGTACTTCTTTTACATAAATCAACTTCGTGTATTGTAAAATAGGATTTGCTATGATTTGACAAGTATGTTGAATTTTAACATTTTTTACTATAAAAAAAGTATTCTTATAGCAGAAGTACAAGAAAAATGATCTCAAAAACAACAACAACAGATTTTCATACAGATGTATCTACTGTTAATATTAGGACATTATCTTTTCATATTCTTTGTGTATGTATTATATTTCTTTATGTATATATACTCAGGTACATTGGGTGTGTGTACATCTGTGTGCATAAATGTGCATTGCACATGAGCATATCTCTCTGTGTCAACAGTCTCTGTGACTAGTGGATATCTGCTTACATATGCAAATGACTATTTATTCATTCATTCAGGAAACACTTACTGTATTTGATTAATTGCCAGGGACTGTGCTCAACATTGGTTTTTTATAGTGAATGAGACAGTCTCACTTTCTGTCTTTATAAACACCACACTGTAATGGGGTAGACAGAAAGAGAAAAATATACATAAATAAAATAAACATAAGTTTAACAAGCACTTAATTTGGTAGTGTAATATCTTTGGTATCGGTTATGATTTGTTGTGGTGAGGTTCAGTATATCAGTTTCTCAGAAGGTAGAGCTGAGACATAAGCCTCGGTTTTTCAGTAATCTGTGCTCTCGGGTATAAAACAGAGATAATATAGAAGTAATGAAACAAAGACCCTGGGAGGTGTCCTGTGAGCAAAAGAACCTAGCTTCTATGTAGTGACCAATGCTCAGTTAAATTACTGATGTCCAAAGCTGAGGAGGTCTCTCAGTCTGGATTGCTGCCACGGCACAATAGAAAGTTCATGTTAGAAAAGGGGTCACTTTGTTCTAAATAATTAGAAATACTAATTATGCCCTTGAATTTCAAGAGCAAATAAAACTCTTCTGGTGTTGGCACCAAACAGACTAGATTATTATTTTATTTTTTAATTACCTCTGGTTTTCTCTAGTAAATTTATTCACCAAATGACAATGGCTTGCTCCCACCCAAAAGCTCAGTAGTTAAAGCATCACACCCATACACTAATATGATAGGTTTGCTCCTGTGTCAAGGCACATACAAAAACAGATTCATGTTTCTGACTGTCTGTCTGTCTTTTCCCCCATTTATCCTGCCTCTGACATGAATAAATACATAAAAGAAAAAATGAGAATGCCTTTTTGTTGTTGGTTTTGCAGCTTAAATTGCATAGAAGAATGAATTATGTTTTACAAAATCTCACCCCAAGAGGAAATAAATGGTACGGTTGTAAAGTACCATATTTCCCCATGTATAAGAAGCTTTCCTCTATAGGACACACCTTATTTAGGGGGCTCAAAGTATGAGTAAATGATAGCAAATGCAAATAAATTAGAAATGCAAGTAAAAAAATATATAACCACTGTATAATTCGCACCCAGTTTTCTCACCCCACATTTTTCAAAAAAGATGAGTCTCATTCATGGGAGAGTATGATATACTCCCAACAAATGTCTCTGTGAACATTTCTTTTTTTCTTTTTTTTTCTCCAGAATCAGGGAGAGACTTAAAGAGAGGGATAGATTGGGACAGAGAGACAAAAAGAGAGTTCTTATTATATGCCAGGTCACAGATCAATCATCAGTTTTTCGTTGTGAACTTTTACTTGTTCATAGACTCTTGTCTAACATGTGCATTGAACAGGGGCTATATCTCATAGAGTGACCGCTTGCTCTAGACAGCGACCTTGGGCTCAAGATGATGAGCTTTGCTCAAACCACATGAGCCCACACTCAAAATGGCACCTTGGAAATCTCAAACCTGAGTCCACCACATTCCAGTCAATTGCTCTAACCATTGTACCATCGCCTGCTCACGTTGTGAACATTTTTCATTTTCCTTTCTCTGGACTTTAATTATTATTCTGGTTTTTAGTACAGGTGGAAAGTCTCTGTGTTTTATGGTTTTCTTGTCCTAAAATAGATTCTTCACTACATTTTCCCATAGGTTTCCTTATGTAGTTTTTATTTCCATTAATTTTAAGGTATTTTGCCACTTGAATTGTGATTTTGAGCAGAAAGAGGTTATTTAGGAGTTATTTCCTTACCTTCAAGAAAAAGATTTTTAGTTAATTTGTATTAATGTTTACAATATTTAGTGTGAGAAAAACAAGAAACATGCTTTTTATCATTCCTAAGATTAGAGATAGTAGAAACTTGCCTGAAACAACATACAGGATTATCTGTGGTAAATGTTTTCCAAGTGCACATTACTGCTGCTACCTTGTGTGCACCTTGGGAATAACCACTCACATCAGTTCATCTGGATAAATACTTCAATTGGGTGTTGTGCATTATCTATCAATGTTGAATCCAAGGCTATTTATAAAAAAGTTTTATACCTTTGAAATATCACAAATTTCTGGTTACAGCTACTACTCCTTTCAATGTTAATTGTCTTGAAAGCAATAATTATTCTTGGTATTATTTCAATCCTCTGATTTTGGCTGGAACTTGCTCCATAGCACATACAATAATGGTCTCTGTTACATGTGCTCCTCTGCTGCCACCTCATGTGTATCTTGGGATTCAAGCCTCAGTACAGGTCCAAAAAAATAGTTTGGTACAAGCATTTTCTATAAATGTTGATTTCAAGTGGCCATTTTTGTAAAGGTTTTGTGTATCCTTAATGGTTTGTTTTCTGAAAATCTCTCTGTTCAACTTATTTTTCTTTTTACTGCAAGCCATGCTTTCATAAAGCCTTTGAAAGTGCCCATCCTATACCTGGCACTGTGCTTGGAACTCATGTCCGTGCACTCAATGACTTCCCATTCTACTCTCTTAACTTCTGTCTTTTGTACTTCTTTTACATAAATCAACTTCGTGTATTGTAAAATAGGATTTGCTTTGATTTGACAAGTATGTTGAATTTTAATATTTTTTACTATAAAAAAAGTATTCTTATAGCAGAAGTGCAAGAAAAATGATCTAAAAAAAACAACAACACATTTTCATACAGATATATCTACTGTTAATATTAGGACATTATCTTTCCATATTCTTTGTGTACGTATTATATTTCTATATGTATATATACTCAGGTACATTAGGTGTGTGTACATCTGTGTGCATAAATGTGCATTGCACAGGAGCATATCTCTCTTTGTCAACAGTGTCTGTGATTAGTGGATATCTGCCTACATATGCAAATGACTATTTATTTGTTCATTCAGGAAATAGTTACTGTATTTGATTAATTGCCAGGGATTGTGCTTGACACTGGTTGCCTATATTGAATGAGACAGTCTCACTTTTTGTCTTTATAAATACTAAACTGTAATTGGGTAGACAATAAAATAAAAATATACATAAATAAAATAAACATAAATTTAACAAGCACTTAATTTGTTAGTGTAATATCTTTTCTGTCAGTTATGATTTATTGTGGTGAAGTTCGGTATATCAGTTTCTCAGAAGGAAGAGCAGAGATATAAGCCTCGGTTTTTCAGTAATCCGTGCTCTCAGGTATTAAAGGGAGATAATATAGGAGTAATGAAACAAAGACCCTGGGACGTGTTCTGTGAGCAAAAGAACCTAGCTTCTATATAGTGACCAATGCTCAGGTAATTTAATGATGTCCAAAGCTTAGGAGCTCTCTCAGTCTGGATTTTTGCCACGGCACAAGAGAAAGTCCATTTTAGGAAAGGGGTCACTTTGTTCTAAACAATTAGAAATACTAATTATGCCCTTGAATTTCAAGAGCAAATAAATATCTTCTGGTGTTGGAACCACAACAGACTAGATTATCATTTTATTTTTTAATTACCTCTGTTTTTCTCTAGTAAATTTTTTCATGAAATGGCAATGACTTGCTCTCTCCGTAGAGCTCAGTATTTAAAGCATCACACCCATATGCTAATATGATAGGTTTGCTCTTGTGTCAAGGCACATACAAAACAGAGTGTTTTTTCTGACTGTCTGTCTTTTCCCCCCTTAATCCTGGCTCTAACATGAATAAATATATAAAAGAAAAAATGAGAATGGCTTTTTTGTTGTTGTTCTTTTTTGCAGCTTTAATTGAATAGAAGAATTAATTATATTTTACAAAATGTCACTCCAAGAGGGAATAAATATTAAGGCTGTAAATTACCATATTTCCCCATGTATAAGATTCTTCCCTGTATAAGACATACCTTATTTGGGGGGCTCAAATTTTGAGTAAATGATAGCAAATGCGAATAAATAAGAAATGCATGTAAAAATTCTACATCCACTGTATAAGACACACCCAGTTTTCTAACCCCACGTTTTTCAAAAAAGATGAGTCTCATTCATTGGATAATATGATATACTCCCACAAAATGTCTCTGTGAAAATTCCTTTTTTTTTCCAGAGACAGGGAGAGAGTCAGAGAGAAGTTTAGATAGAAACAGACAGAGAGAGAGAGAGAGAGAGTTCTTATTATATCCCAGGTCACAGATTCATCATCAGTTTTTCATTGTGACCCCTTATTTGTTCATTGACTTCTGTCTCATATGTGCCTTGATCAGGGGGCTATATCTCATAGAGTGACCGCTTGCTCTAGACAGCGACCTTGGGCTCAAGACTGTGAGCTTTGCTCAAACCACGTGAGCCCATGCTCAAGGTGTCACCCTTGGTATTTGAAACCTAAGTCCACGACATTCCAGTCAATTGATCTAACCACTGCACCATCGCCTGCTGACGCTGTGAACATTTTCTTTTACTTTCTTGTGAATGTGTATTACTGTTTACTATATAAAGTGTGAGGACAACAAGAAACATGCTTAATATCATTTGTAAGGTTAGAAGTAGTTGAAACTTGCTTGAAAGAAAATACAGGATTGTCTGTGGGAAATATTTTCCAAGTGCGCATCTCTGCTGCCTCCTCTTGTTCACCTTAGAAATAACAGCTCAGAGTAGTTCACCTGAAAAAATACAGCAGTTTGGAGTTGTAGTTTCTCTATCAATATTGAAACCAAGACTATTTAGAATATAATTTTATAACTTGTAAATATAAGATATTTCCAGTTACTGTTTGCTACTCATTTCAACGTTAACTCTAGTGAAAACAATAGACATATTTGATATTATTTCAATCCTCTGAAGTTGGCTGAAACTTGTTGCATAGCACATACAATAATGGTCTCTTACATGTGCTTCTCTGCTGCACCACGTGTGAATCTTTGGAAACATACCTCAGAACAGATCCAAAGGAAAGAAATAGTACAGAGCATTGTCTACAAACATTGATTCCAATTTGCCGGTTCTGTAAATATTTTGTGTATTCTTAGTGATTTGATTTTTGGAAATCTATCAGTTCACCTTGTTTTTCTTCTTTTCTTCCAGCAATGCTTTCATAAAGCCTTTGAATGTTGCCATCATTTACCAGGCACTGTGCTAGGAACTGTATCAGTAGTTAGTGCATTCACTGTCTTCCCATTCACTATTTTTACTTCTGCTTTTGGACTCTTTTATTTAAATCTTATTAATGTATTATTGTAAATGAAGATGTGCTTTGATTTGAAAAGTATGTTGAATGTAACTGCTTTTTTATTATAAAAACTGAATTCTTATTGCGAAGTGCAAGAAAAAATGAATAGAATACAAAACAAAAAATTTTCATCTAGAGATTACTGTTATTATTATATTATCTTTCCATATTCTTAGTGTACCTATTATATTTCTATATCTATATGTACTAAGGTATATTGGGTGAGCATACATCTGTGTGTATAGATGTGCCTTGCATATGAGCATATCTTTCCGGGTACACAGTTTTTTTCATTTTTGGATACCTGTTTATGCATGCAAATTACTATTTATTCTTTCATTCATTAAAGACCATTGTGTGTTTCTATTATGTTCCAGGCACTGTGCTCTACACTGGTTGCCTATAGTGGAAGAGACAGTCTGTTTAAATGAATCATACACTGTAATGCTGTAGACAGAGAAAGAAAAATGTACATAAATAAAATAATTATAAGTTTTGAAAAGTACTGGATATAGTAGTGCAATGTCTTGTTCCCAGTTTTCATTAATTGTGGCTATGTTCAGTATATCAGTTTCTCGAAAGGCAGAGCTGAGACCTAAGTCTCAGTTCTTCAGCAATGCATTTTCCAAGCTATAAACCTGAGAAAATTCTCAAGCACTGAAACAAAGACCCTGGGAATTGTTCTGTGAACAAAAATTACCTAGCTAGTAATTGATGACCCAGGCTCAGATAAATTCTGATATCCAAAGCTTAGGAGGTCTCTCAGTCTGGACTGCTGCTATAGCACAATAAAAAAGTGCATGTTAGGAAAGGGGTCACATCATGGTAAACAATCAGAAATATTTTTTATGCCCCTAACAGTCAAGAGCAAAAAAAAGTCTTCTGGTGTTGTCAACACAGCAGACTAGATTATTGTTTTATATTTAATTACTTCAATTAGTCTCTAGTAATTTTCCATCTAAATACAATGGCTTGCAATCACCAGAGATCTCAGTAGATAGAGCATCACACACATACACTAATATCATAGGTTTGATCCTTGGTCTAGGCACATACAGAAACACATTGATGTTTCTGACTATCTGTGTGTCTGTTTTCTCCCCTCTTCCTCCCTCTAACATTAATAACTAAATAAAAGAAAAATGACAAGAGTTTTTTTTTGGTGTTTTTGAAGCTTAAATTGCTAAGAAGAATGAATTATTTTTTCAAAATCTCACCCCAAGAGGAAATAAGTGGTAAGGTTGTAAAGTACCATATCTCCCCATGTATAAGTAGCCTCCCTCTATAAGTAGCACCTGAATTTAGGGGCACAAAATTTGAGAAAATGATAACAAATGTGAAGAAACAAGAAATGCAAGTAAAAATACAACAACCACTGTATGAGATGCACCCAGGTTTCAAACCCCACATTTTTAAAAATTATGAGTTTAAACATAGGAAAATATGAATAGAAACTCCAAATGTCTCTCTGAACATTTTTTTCTTTTTTTTTCTCTTTTTTCCAGAGTCATAGAGAGAGTGAGAGAGAAGGATAGATAGGGACAAACAGACAAGAATGGAGAAATTTTTTTATTATGTGCCAGGTCACAGATCAATCATCATTTTTTTCTTAAGGACATCTTAGTTATTCATTGACTACTCACTCATATGTGCCTTGACCAGGGGGCTACAGCTGACTGAGTGACCGCTTCCTAGAGCCAGCGACATTGGGTTCAAGCTGTTGAGCTTTGCTAAAAAGAGATGAGCCCACACTCAAGCTGGCGAATGTAGGATCTCAAATCTGGGTAATGCGCATCCAGTCAAATGCTCTTCCCACTGCGCCACTGCCTTGTCAGTCTGTGAACATTTTGATTCTTTTACATTCTCTGGATTTTATTTAGTAACCTGGTTCTTAGTATGGGTTGAAAGGCTGTGTATTTTAAATTTTAATTCCTCTAAAATATATTCATCACTACATTATTTACAGATTTTCTTATGTAGTTTTTCTTTTCATTAATTTTAAGGTATTTTGCAGCTTGAATTGTGATTTTGAGGGGGGATTATTTAGAAGTGTATTTCATTACCTTAAAAAGAGGAATTTTATTTAATTTCTATTACTGTTTAGTATATTAAGTGTAATGACGACAAGAAACATGCTTTATATCATTTCTAAGGTTAGAGTTAGTTGAAACTTGCTTGAAAGAACATACAGGATTATCTGTGGAAAATGTTTTCCAAGAGCGCTTCCCTGCTGCCACCTCTTGTGCAACTTGGGAATAACAGCTCAGAGCAGTTCACCTGGAAAAACACAGCAGTTGGGTGTTGTGCGTTATCTATCAATGTTGAATCTAAGGCTATCTAGAAGATACTTTCATAACTTGTAAATATAAAGAAGTTCTAGTTACTGTTTGCTACCTCTTTCAATGTTAACTGTAGTGTAAGCAAGAGATACACTTCATATAATTCAATCATCTGAAGTTTGCTGGAACTTGCTCCATAGCACATAAAATATTGGTCTCTGTTACATGTGCTTCTCTACTACCACCACGTTTGCATCTTGGGAATCATGCTTCAGTACAGGTCCAGAGAAAAGTTTTGGTAGATAAGATTGTCTACTACCATTGATTCCAATTAGTCACTTCAGTGAAATGTTTCTGTATCTTTAGTGGTTTTTTTTCTGGGAATCTATCGTTTCATCTTGTTTTTCTTTTTTCTTTCCAGCCATGCTTTCATAAAGCCTTTGAAAGTGCCCTTCATATACCAGGCACTGTGCTAAGAGCTCATGTCCCTGCACTCAGTCACTTCTCATTCTATTATTTTTATATCTGTCTTTTGAACTTCTTTTATTTAAATCTACTTAATGTATTGTAAATTAAGATGTGCTTTGATTTGACAAGTATATAGGATTTTAACAGCTTTTTATTATAAAAATGGTATTCTTATTGCAGAAATGCAAAAACATAATAAGAAAAACAAATCACCAAATTTTTATACATAGATATCAACTGTCAACTTTAGCCATTTTCTTTCCATATTCTTTGTGTACCAATTATATTTCCCTATTTATGTACTCAGATACATTGTGTGTGTGTACCCAAAGTGTGCATAGATGTGCATCATATGTGAGCATACCTCTCTGTTTCAATAATGTCTGTCATTTGTGGATATTTGTGAACATATGCAAATGAATATTTATTCACTCTTCCAGTAAAAACTTATTGAATTTTCATTATATGCCAGGCAATGTGCTCGACACTGGTTGCCAATAGTGAATGGGAGAGACAAACTTTCTTTCTTTATGAATATTACACTATCATGGAGTAGAAAGAGGAAGGAAAAATATACATAAAAAATTATACGTTGTGAAAAAAACTGGATTCGGTAGTCCAATACCTTTGGGCCCAGTTGTGATTGATCATGGTATGGTTAAGTATATCATTTTCTCAGAAGGCAGAGCTGAGACATAAGTTGCGGTTCATCAGGAATGTGTGATCTCAGCCATAAAACCGAGAAAATTTACAAGTGATGGAACAAATACACTGGGAGGTGTTCTGTGACCAAAAAAACCTAAATTGTAAGTGCTGACCAGGCTCAGATAAATTCTGAAAACCAAAGCTTAGGAGGTTTCTCAGTCTGGACTGCAGCCACAGCACAAGAAAAAGTGCATGTTAGGAAAGGTGTGAATTTGTGCTTAAAAACAGAAATACTGATTGTATATGCCCCTGACTGTGAAGAGCCTAGAAAAGTCTTCTGATGTTGTCACCACAGCAGACTATATTATTATTTTATATTTTATTTGCCTCAGGTAGTCTGTAGTATTTTTGTCCCCCTAGAGACAATGGCTTGCTTACTCCAGAGAGCTCACTAGTTAGAGCATCACACTCATACACTAATGTCATAGGATTGGTCCTGGTTCAAGGCACATACAGAAACAGATTGATGTTTTTGACTGTCTGTCTTTTTCCCCCCACTTCCTCTCTCTAACATTAAAAATTAAATAAAAGAAAAAAAGACAATCGCTATTTTTTTGTTGTTTTGGCAGCTGAACTTGCATAGAAGAATGAATTATATTTTTCAAAATCTCACCACAAGATAAAATAGGTAGTAAGATTGTATAGTATCATCTTTCCCCATGCATAATATGCCTCCCTGTAGAAGACGCACCTTTATTTTTGGGCACAAAATTGGAGAAAATTATAACAAATGCGGAGAAAAAGGAAATGCAAGTAAAATATACTGCAACCACTGTTTAAGAAGCACCCAATTTTCAAACCCCACATTTTTCAAAAAATATGAGTCTTAAACGAGGGCAAATATGGTATACACCCGCCGAATATCTCTGTGCACCCTTTCTTTCTTTCTTTCTTTCTTTCTTTCTTTCTTTCTTTCTTTCTTTCTTTCTTTCTTTCTTTTCTTTTCTTATTTATTTACAGAGACAGTGAGAGAGTCAGAGAGAGGGATAGATAGGGACACACAGACAGGAAGGTAAAGAGTTTATTTTTTTTTATTATGTGCCAGGTCACAGATCAATCATCAGTTTTTTGTTGTGACACCTTAGCTGTTCATTGACTGCTCTCTCATTGTGCCTTGACCAGGGAAATACAGCTGACTGAGTAACCTCTTGCTCGAGCCAGTGAGCCCATTGGGCTAAAGATGTTGATCTTTGCTTAAACCACATAAGCCCAAGCTCAAACTGATGACCTTGGAATCTCAAACCTGGGTCCTCCGCATTTCAGTCAAATGCTCTATCCACCATGCCACCGCCTCCTCAGGCGGTGAAAATTTTATCTTTCAATTTCTCTAAATTTTGTTCAGTATCCTGTTTCATAGTATGGGTGGTAATGCTGTGTATTTTAAAGTTTTTTCCACAAAAATGTATTCATCACAATATTTTTCCATAGGTTCTCTTATGTAGTTTTTATTTCCATTAAGTTTAAATTATTTTGTAACTTGAATTTTTATTTTGAGCAGGGGTTATATAGGAGTGAATTTCTTCACTTAAGAAAGGAAGGTTTTTTTAGTTAGTTTTTATTACTGATTTCTAGAGTAAGTGTAATGATAAGAAGAAACATGCTTTATATCATTTCAAAAGTTTGAGGTAGTTGAAACTTGCTTGAAATAAAATACAGGATTGTCTGTGGTAAATGTTTTACAAGTGCGCATGTCTGCTGCCACCACTGTTCTCCTTGGGAAAAACAGCTCAGAGCAGTTCACCTGAAAAAACAGAGCATTTGGGAGTTGTGCTTTATCTATCAATGTTGAAACCAAGACTATTTAGAAGATACTTTTATAACTTGTAAATATAAGGAATTTCCAGTTACTGTTTGCTACTTGTTTCAACGTTAACTCTAGTGAAAGCAATAGACATATTTGATATTATTTCAATCCTCTGAAGTTGGCTGAAACTTGCTGCATAGCACATACAATAATGGTCTCTGTTACATGTGCTTCTCTGCTGCCACCTCGTGTGCATCTTAGGAATCACGCCTCAGAACAGATCCAAAGGAAAGAAATAGTAGAGAGGATTGTCCACAAACGTTGATTCCAATTTGACGGTTCTATAAATATTTTGTGTATTCTTAGTGATTTGATTTCTGGGAATCTATCGGTTCACCTGGTTTTTCTTATTTCCCTGCAGCAATGCTTTCATAAAGCCTTTGAATATTCCCATCATATACCAGGCACTGTGCTAGGAACTGTATGAGTAGTTGGTGCACTCAATGTCTTCCCATTCTACTATTTATACTTCTTATTTTGGACTCGTTTATTTAAATCTTCTTAATGTATTGTATAATAAGATGTGCTATAATTTGAAAAGTAAGTTGAATGTAACTGCTTTTTTCTTATACAAATTGTATTCTTATTGCAGAAGTGCAAGAAAAAATGAATAGAATACAAAACAGGAAATTTTCATCCAGAGATAACTACTGTTTATATTATATTATCTTTCCATATTCTTAGTGTACCTATTATATTTCTATATCTATACATACTAAGGTACATTTTGTGTGCATACATCTGTGTGTATAGATGTGCATTGCATATGAGCCTATCTCTCTGCATCCACAGTTTCTATCACTTGTGGATACCTGTGTATTCATGCAAGTTACTATTTATTCTTTAATTCATAAAACAATTATTTTATTTCTATTATGTTCCAGGCTCTGTGCTCTACATTCTTTCCTATATTGAGAGAGACAGACTGCCTATATGAATAATATACTTTCATGCTGTAGACAGAGGAAGAAAAATGTACATAAATAAAATAATTATAAGTTGTGACAAGCACTGGATATAGTAGTGCAATTTCTTGTTCCCAGTTTTCATTGATCATGGTGATGTTCAGTATACAGTTTCTCTAAAGGCAGAACTGAGACAAAAGTCTCAGTTCTTCAGCAATGCGTGTTCTCAGCTAAAATACTAATAAAATTCTCAAGTTCTGAAAAAAAGGCCCTGGGGTATGTTCTGTGAGCAAAAGAACCTAGCTTGTAAGTGGTGAACCAGGCTCAGATAAATTTTGATGTCCAAGGCTTCTGGACTGTTGCAACAGCACAGAATGAAGTGCATGTTAGGAAAGGGGTCACATCGTGGTAAACAATCAGAAATATTTTTTATGCCCCTAACACTCACGAGCAAAGAAAAGTCTTCTGGTGTTGTCACCACAGCAGACTAGATTATTGTTTTATTTTAAATTACCTCAGTTATTCTCTAGTAATTTTTCCCCCTAAATACAATGGCTTTTTAACACCAGAGAGCTCAGTAGATAGATCATCACACACATACACTAATGTCATAGGTTTGGTCCTTGGCTTAGGCACATACAGAAACACATTGATGTTTCTGACTATCTGTGTGTTTTTTTTCCCCCTCTTCATCCCTCTAACATTAATAACTAAATAAAAGAAAGATGACAATGGCTTTTTTTGGTGTTTTTGCAGCTTAAATTGCTTAAAGAAATGAATTATTTTTTTTCAAAATCTCACCCCAAGAGGAAATAAGTGGTAAGGTTGTAAAGTACCATATCTCCCCATGTATAAGTAGCCTCTCTCTATAAGTAGCACCTTAATTTTGGGGCACAAAATTTGAGAAAATGATAACAAATGCAAAGAAATAGCAAATGCAAGTAAAAATACAACAACCAGTGTATAAGATGCACCCAGGTTTCAAACCCCACATTTTTAAAATGATGAGTTTTATACATAAGAAAATATGGATAGAAACTACAAATATCTTTGTGAACATTTCTTTCTTTCATTTTCTTCTTTTTTCCAGAGTCATAGAGTGAGTGAGAGAGAGGGATAGATAGAGACAGACAGACAAGAATGGAGAATAATTTTTATTATGTGCCAGGTCACAGATCAATCACCATTTTTTCCTAAGGACACCTTAGTTGTTCATTGACTGCTCTCTCATATGTGCCTTGACCAGGAGGTTACAGTTTACCGAGTGACCACTTGCTCGAGCTAGACCCATTGGGATAAAGCTTTTATCTTTGCTAAAACAAGATGAGCCCACACTCAAGCTGGCAAATTTGGGATCTCAAATCTGGGTACTGTGCATTCCAGTCAAATGCTCTATCCACTGCGCCACTGCCTTGTCAGTCTGTGAACATTTTGTTTCTTTTATATTCTCTGGATTTTATTTAGTATCCTGTTTCTTAGTATGGGTGGAAAGGCTGTGTATTTTAAGGTTTTATTCCTCTAAAATGTATTCATCACTACATTTTTTAATAGATTTTCTTATGAAGCTTTTCTTTTCATTAATTTTAAGGTATTTTGCAGCTTGAATTGTGATTTTGATGGTGAGTTATTTAGGAGTGTATTTCATTACCTTGAAAAAAGGGATTTTAGTTAATTTCTATTACTGTTTATTATATTAAGTGTAATGACGACAAGAAACATGCTTTATATCATTTCTAAGGTTAGAGGTAGTTGAAACTTGCTTGAAAGAACATAAAGGATTATCTGTGAAAAATGTTTTCTAAGAGCGCTTCCCTGCTGCCACCTCGTGTGCAACTTGGGAATAACAGCTCAGAGCAGTTCACCTGAAAAAACACAGCAGTTGGGTGTTGTGCTTTATCTATCAATGTTGAATCAAAGGCTATCTAGAAGATACTTTCATAACTTGTAAATATAATGGAGTTGTAGTTACTGTTTGCTACCTGTTTCAATGTTAACTGTAGTGTAAGCAAGAGATACACTTCATATCATTTCAATCATCTGAAGTTTGCTGGAACTTGCTCCATAGCATATAAAATATTGGTCTCTGTTACATGTGCTTCTCTGCTACCACCTCATTTGCATCTTGGGAATCACACTTCAGTATAGGTCCAAAGGAAAGTTTTGGTAGATAAGATTGTCTACAACCATTGATTCCAATTAGTACCTTCTGTGAAACGTGTCTGTATCTTTCGTGGGGTTTTTTTCTGGGAATCTCTCGTTTCATCTTTTTTCTCTTTTTTCCTTCCAGCCATGCTTTCATAAAGCCTTTGAAAGTGCCCGTCATATACCAGGCACTGTGCTAAGAGCTCATGTTCCTGCACTAGGTCACTTCCCATTCTACTATTTTTATATCTCTCTTTTGAACTTCTTTTTTTAAATGTACATAATGTAATGTAAATTATGATGTGATTTGATTTGACAAGGATATAGGATTTTAACAGCTCTTTATTACAAAAATGGTATTCTTTTTGCAGAAATGCAAAAAATATAAGAAAAACAAAACAATAAATCTTCATACATAGATATCAACTGTTAACTTTAGCCATTTTCTTTCCATATTCCTTGTGTACCAATTATATTTCCCTATCTTTATGTATTCAGATACATTGGGTATGTGTACCCAATGTGTGCATAGATGTGCATTGCATGTGAGCATACCTCTCTGTTTCAATAGTGTCTGTCATTTGTGGATATTTGTGTACATATGCAAATGAATATTTATTCACTCTTCCAGTAAAATCTTATTGAATTTTCATTATATGCCAGGCACTGTGCTCGACACTGTTTGCTATTAGTGAATGGGAGAGACTCACTTTCTGTCTTTATAGATATTACACTGTCATGGAGTAGAAAGAGGAAGGAAAAAATATACATAAAAAATTATAAGTTGTGACAAACACTGGATATGGTAGTGCAATACATTTGGTCCCTGTTGTGATTGATCGTGGCATGGTTAAGTATATCATTTTCTCGAAAGGCATATCTGAGATATAAGTCTCGAATCTACAGGAGTTTGTGATCTCAGCTATAAAACTGAGAAAATTTACAAGTGATGCAAAAATACACTGGGAGGTGTTCTGTGACCAAAAGAACCTAAATTGTTAGTGCTGACCAGGCTCAGATAAATTCTGAAAACCAAAGCTTAGGAGGTTTCTCAGTCTGGACTGCTGCCACGGCACAAGAAAAAGTGCATGTTAAGAAAGGTGTGAATTTGTGCTCAACAATCAGAACTACTGATTGTATATGCCCATGACTGAAAAGAGCCTAGAAAAGTCTCCTGATGTTGTCACCAAAGCAGACTAGATTAATATTTTATTTTATATTTACCTCAGGTTGTCTCTAGTAATTTTGTTTCCCTAGAGACAATGGCTTGCTTTCACCAGAGAGCTCACTAGTTAGAGCATCACAGTCTTACAATAATGTCATAGAATTGGTCTCGGCTCAAGGCACATACAGAAACAGATTGATTTTTCTGTCTCTCTTTTTCCCCCCACTTCCTCTCTTTAACATTAAAAATTAAATAAAACAAAAAAGACAATGGCTATTTTTTTGTTGTTTTCTCAGCTTAAATTGCATAGAAGAATGAATTAAGTTTTTTCAAAATCTCACTGCAAGAGAAAATAGGTATTAAGGTTGTAAAGTACCAAATTTCCCCATGCATAATATGCCTCCCTGTAGAAGACGCACCTTCATTTTTGGGCACAAAATTTGAGAAAATGATAACAAATGCGAAGAATCAGGAAATGCAAGTAAAATATACTACAACCACTGTATAAGATGCACCCAGTTTTCAAAACCCACATTTTTCAAAAAAGTTGTGTCTTAAACGAGGTCAAAGATGATATACACCCGCCGAATGTCTCTTTGAACCTTTTATTTCTTTCTTTATTTTCTTGTTTTTTTTTTTGTTTTCTTTTTTGATTTTTTCCACAAAGACAGTGAGAGAATCAGAGAGAAAGATAGAAAGAGACACACAGAAAGTAATGTAAGGAGTTTATTTTTTTATTATGTGCAAGGTCACAAATCAATCATCAGTTTTTTGTTGTGACACCTTAGTTGCTTCGCCTCCTCAGGCTGTGACAATTTTTATCTTTTACTTTCTCTGGATTTCGTTTAGTATTCCGTTTCATAGTATGGGTGGAAACATTGCATATTTTAAGGTTTTTTTTTCCACTAAAATATATTCATCACAACATTTTTCCATAGGTTTTCCTATTTAATTTTATTTCCATTAAGTTTAAAGTATTTTTTAACTTGAATTTTGATTTTGAGCAGGGGTTATATAGGAGTGAATTTTTTAACTTAAAAAATGAATGGTTTTTAGTTACTTTTTATTACTGATTTCTATAATAAGAGTAATAACAAGAAGAAACATGGTTTATATCATTTCAAAGGTTTGAGGTAGTTGAAACTTGCTTGAAAGAAAATATAAAATTGTCTGTGGGAAATGTTTTCCAAGTTCACTTGTCTGCTGCCACCTCGTGTTCACCTTGGGAATAACAGCTCAGAGCAGTTTACCTGAAAAAACACAGCAGTTGGGAGTTGTGCTTTATCTATCAATGTTGAAACCAAGACTATTTAGAAGATACTTTCATAACTTGTAAATATAAGGAATTTCCAGTTACTGTTTGCTACCTGTTTCAACGTTAACTCTAGTGAAAGCAAAAGAAATATTTGATATTATTTCAATCCTCTGAAGTTGGCTGAAAATTGCTGCATAGCACATACAATAATGGTCTGTGTTACATGTGCTTCTCTGCTGCCACCTCATGTGCAACTTGGGAATCATGCCTCAGTACAAATCCAAAGGAAAGAAATAGTAGAGAGGATTGTTTACACACGTTGATTCCAATTTGCCAGATTTGTAATTTTTTTGTGTATTCTCAGTGATTTGATTTCTGGGAATCTATCGATTCATCTCGGTTTTCTTCTTTCCTTCCAGCAATGCTATCTTAAAGCCTTTTAATGTTCCCATTATATACCAGCCACTGTGCTAGGAACTATATGTGGAGTTGGTGCATTCAATGTCTTCCCATTCTAATATTTTTACTTCTGATTTTGGGCTCTTTTATTTAAATCTTCTTAATGTATTCTAAAAAAAAGATGTGCTTTGATTTGAAAAATATGTTGAATGTGACTGTCTTTTTTTTTTTTTATAAAAACTGTATTCTTATTGCAGAAGTGCAAAAAAAATTAATAGAAAACAAAACAAATTTTCATCCAGAGATAACTTTTGTTAATATTATGACATTATCTTTCCATATTCTTACTGTACCTATTATATTTCTATATCTATACATACTAAGGTATATTGGGTGTGAATATATCTGTGTCTATAGATGTGCATTGCATATGAGCATATCCCTCTGTGTCCACAGTAATAACATTTGTGGATACCTGTGTATGCATGCAAACTACTATTTATTCTTTCATTCATTAAAAACTTATTGTATTTCTGTTATGTTCCAGGCACTGTGCTCTACACTGGTTGGCAGTGTATAAGACACACGCATTTTTGTAACCTAACATTTTTCAAAAAAGATGAGTCTTATACATGGAGAAATATAGTATACACACTCCAAATGTCTCTGTGAACATGTATTTTTTTTTTTTTTTTTTACAGAGACTGGGAGACATTCTGAGAGAGGAATAGATAGGGACAGACAGACAGAAATGGACAGAGTTTTTATTATGTGCCAAGTCACAGATCAATCATCAATTTTTCGTTGTGACCCCTTATATGTTCATTGACTCCTCTCTCATATGTGACTTGACCAAGGAACTACAACTGATCGAGTGACCGATTGCTTGAGCCAATGACCTTGGGCTTAAGCTGGTGAGCTTTGCTCAAATCATATGAGCCCTAGGTCAAGCTGGCCACCCTGGAATCTCAAACCTGGGTTCCCTGCATTCCAGTTGAATGCTCTAACCACTGTACCATCGCCTGCTCAGGCTGTGAACAGTTTTTTTTTTACTTTCTCTGGATTTTATTTAGTATCCTGGTTCTTAATATAGGTAGAAAGGCTGTGTATTTTAAGGTTTCTTGCCATAAAATATATTGATCACTACATTTTACAATAGCTTTCTTTTTGTAGTTTTTATTTCCAATAATATTAAGGTATTTTGCATCTTCAATTGTGATTTTGAGGGTCGGGTTTTTTTAGGAATAATTTCCTTACCGTCAAAAAATGGAATTTTTTGATAATTTCTATTACTGCTTACTGTATTAAGTGTAATGACAACAAGTAACATGTTTTATATCATTTTTAAGGTTAGAGGTAGTGGAAACTTTCTTGAAAGGACATACAGGATTATCTGTGGTAAATGTATTCCAAGTGCGCTTCCCTGGCTCAATCCCATGTGCACCTTTGGAATAACAGCTCAAATGAATTCATCTGGAAAAATACATCAGTTCGGTGTTGTGCGTTATTTATCAGTATTGAATCTAAGGCTATCTAAAAGAAACATTTATTACTTGTAAATATAAATAAATTGCAGTTACTGCTTTCTAGTTCTTTCAATGTTAGTTGTAGTGAAAGCAAGAGATATACTTGGTATCATTTCAATCCTCTGAAGTTGGCTGGAACTTGCTCCATAGCACATACAATAATGGTCTCTGTTACATGTGCTTCTCTGCTGACACCTCATGTGCACCTTGGGAATCACGCCTCATTACTGGTGCAAAGGAATATTTTGGTTGTCATCGTTGTCTATAAACTTTGATTCTAATTTGCAGTTTCTGTAAAGATTTTATGTATCCATAGTGGTTTGTTTTCTGAAAATCTCTCCATTTATCTTGTTTTTCTCCTTTCTTTCCATCCATGCTTTCATAAAGCCTTTGAAAGTGCCCATCATATACCAGGCACTGTGCTATGAACTCATGTACGTGAACTCAATGACTTCCGTTTCCACGCTTTTAACTTCTGCCTTTTTATTTCTTTTTTTTCTTATTTTTCTGAAGCTGTAAAATAGAGAGACATTCAGACAGACTGCTGAATGCGCTGGACCAATATCCACTTGGCACGCCCACTAGGGGGGAAGCTCTGCCAACCAGGAGTGGATGCTCTGCATCCCCGGGTAGTAGACCTGTTGTGACCACATCCACTGCAGTGCCCGGGTTATCTTTGCTCCAATGGTGTCTCAGCTGTCGGAGGGGAGGGGAGAGACAGAGAAGAAGGAGAGGGCGAGAGGTTGAGAAGAAGATGGGCAATTCTCCTGTATGCCTTAGCCAGAAATCAAACCCTAGACTTCTGCACGCGTGGCCGAAGCTCTACCACTGAGCCAAAAATCCAGGGCTTAACTTCTTTTACATACATCTACTTCGTGTTTGAGTAAGTGATAGCAAATGCGAATAAACAAGAAATGCAAGTAAAACATTCTACAACCACTATATAAGACGCACCCAGTTTTCTAACCCCACATTTTTCAAAAAAGTTGAGTCTCATTCATGAGAAAATATGATATACACCCACAAAATGTCTCTGTGAACATTCCTTTACTTTTTTTTTTCCAGAGACAGGGAGAGAGTCAGAGAGAGGGATAGGGACAGACAGACAGAGAGAGTGAGTTCTTATTATGTGCCAGGTCACAGATCAATCATCAGTTTTTTGTTGTGACCCCTTATTTGTTCATTGACTCCTGTCTCATATGTGCCTTGACAGGGGGCTATATCTCATAGAGTGACTGCTTATTCTAGACAGCGACCTTGGGCTCAAGATGGTCAGCTTTGCTCAAGCCACATGAGCCCATGCTCAAAGTGGCACCCTTGAAATCTCAAACCTGAGTCCACTTCATTCCAGTCAATTGCTCTAACCACTGCACCATCGCCTGCTCATGCTGTGAACATTTTTCTTTTACTTTCTTTGGATTTTATTTAGTATCCTGGTTCTAAGTACGTGGTGAAAGGCTCTGTGTTTTAAGGTTTTCTTGCCCTAAAATAGTTTCATCACTACATTTTTCTATAGGTTTCCTTATGTAATTTTTATTTCTATTAAATTTAAGGTATTTGGTAACTTGAGTTGTGATTTTGACGGAAAGAGGTTATGTAGGAGTTTATTTCCTTACCTTCAAAATAGGGATTTTTCGTTATTTTGTATTACTCTTTAGTATATTAAGTGTGAGGACAACAAGAAACATGCTTTATATCATTTCTCAGTTTAGAGGTAGTAGAAACTTGCTTGAAAGACATAGAGGATAATCTGTGGTAAATATTTTCCAAGTGCGCTTCCCTGCTGCCACCTCATGTGCACCTTGGGAATAACAGCTAAGATCAGTTCATCTGGATAAATACATCAGTTGTGTGTTGTGCATTATCTATCAATGTTGAATCGAAGACTATCTATAAGAAAGTTTTATAACTTGTAAATATAACGAATTTCTAGATACAGCTACTATTTCTTTCAATGTTTATTGTTGTGAAAGCAAGAATTATTTTTGGTATCATTTCAATCCTTTGATTTTGGCTGCAACTTGCTCCATAGCACATACAATAATGGTTTCTGTTACATGTGCTTCTCTGCTGCCACCTCATGTGCATCTTGGGAATCAAGCCTCAGTACAGGTCCAAAGGAATAGTTTCGTTCAGAGCATTTTCTATAAACGTTGATTCTAATTTGCCGTTTTTGTAAAGTAATTGTGTATCCTTAGTGGTTTGTTTTCTGTAAATCTCTCGGTTCAACTTCTTTTTCTTCTTTACTTCCAGCCATGCTTTCGTTAAGCCTTTGAAAGTGCCCATTATATGCCAGGCACTGTGCTAGGAATTCATGTCCGTGTCTCAATGAATTCCCATTCTACTCTCCTTACATCTGTCTTTTGGACTTCTTTTACATAAATCAACTTTGTGTATTGTAAAATAAGATATGATTTGATTTGAAAAGTATGTTGAATTTTAACAGCATTTTATTATAAAAAAAGTATTCTTATAGCAGAAGTGCAAGAAAAATTATCTCAAAAGCAACAACAACAAATTTTCACACAGATATATCTACTGTTAATATTAAAACATTTTCTTTCCATATTTTAACAGATTTTTCATTATAAAAAATATATTGTTATTGCAGGAGTGCAAGAAAAATAAATTCAAAAACAAGAACAACAACAAATTTCATACAGATATATCTACTGTTAATATTAGGACATTTTCTTTTCATACTTTTTGTGTACCTCTTATATTTCTCTGTGTATATATACTCTGGTATATTGGGTGTGTTTACATCTGTGTGCATAGATGTGAATTGCTCATGAGCATATCTCTCTGGGTCCACAGTGTCTGTCATTTGTGCATATCTGTGTACATATGCAAATGAATATTTATTTAGTCATTCAGGAAACATTTATTGTATTTCTATTATGTGCCAGGCACTCTGCTTGACACTGTTTGCCAATAGTTAATGAGACAGACTCACTTTTGTCTTCATGAATACTACAGTGTCATGGGGTGACAGAAAGAAAAAATATATACATAAATAAAATAAGCATAAGTTTATAAAGCACTGAATTTGGTAGTGCAATATCTTTGGTGTCAGTTATGATTTATTTTGGCGAGGTTGAGTGTATCAGTTTCTCAGAAGGCAGAGCTGAGACATAAGTCTCGGTTTTTTAGCAATGCATATTCTCAGGTACAAAAATAAGAAAATATAGAAGTTATAAAACAAAGACCCTGGGAGGTGTTAAGTGACCAAAAGAACCTAGCTTGTATGTGTTGACTAATGCTCAGATAAATTCTGATGTCCAAAACTTAGGAGCTGTATTAGTTTGGACTGCTGCCATGGCACAAGAAAAAGTGCATGTTAGCAAAGGGGTCATTTTGTCTAAAAAATTAGTAATAGTGATTATGCCCCTCAATTTCAAGGGCAAAGAATAGTCTTCTGGTGTGGTCACTACAGCAGACCAGATTATCATTTTACTTTTTATACTTTTTTTTTGTATTTTTCTGAAGCTGGAAATGGGGAAAGACAGTCAGACAGACTCCCAAATGTACTCGACCTAGATCCACTCAGCACGCCCACCAGAGGCGATGCTCTGCCCACCAGGGGGTGATGCTCTGCCCCTCCAGGGCATCACTCTGCCACAACCAGAGCCACTCTAGCACCTGGGGCAGAGGCCAAGGAGCCATCCCCAGCGCCCAGGCCACCTTTGCTCCAATGGAGCCTTGGCTGCGGGAGGGGAAGAGAGAGACAGAGAGGAAGGAGGGGGTGGGGTCGAGAAGCAAATGAGCACTTCTCCTATGTGCCCTGGCCGGGAATCAAACCCGGGTCCCCCACATGCCAGGCCGACGCTCTAACGCTGAGCCAACCGGCCAGGGCTTTCATTTTATTTTTTAATTACCTCTAGTTTTCTCTAGTAAATTTTTTCCAAAAAGACAATGTCTTGCTCCCACTAGAGAGCTCATTAGTTAAAGCATGACACCCATACGCTAATGTCATAGGTTTGCTCCTGGGTGAAGGCACATACAGAAACAAATTGATGTTTCTGACTATCTGTCTGTCATTTCCCCCCTTTATCCTGTCTCTAACATGAATAAATAAATAAAATAAAAGATGACAATGGCTTTTTTGTTGTTGTTTTTGCAGATTAAATTGCATAAAATCATGAGTTATGTTTTTCAAAATCTCACCCCAAGAAGAAATAAATGGTAAGGTCTTAAAATACCATATTTCCCCATGTATAAGAAGCCTTCCTTTATAAGACGCACTTTAATTTGGGGGCACAAAGTTTGAGAAAATGATAACAAATGCCAATAAATGGAAAATGCATGTAAAAAATACTACAACCACTTTATAAGAAGCAAACAGTTTTCTAACCCCACATTTTTCAAACAAGATGAGTCTTATACATGGGGAAATATGGTATACACCCTCGAAAACTCTCTGTGAATATTTTTTTTCTTTATTTTCTTTTACAGAAACAGGGAGAGAGTCACAGACAGGGATAGATAGGGACAGACAGAAAAAATGGAGATTTTTTATTATGTACCAGGTCACATATCAATATTCAGTTTTTGGTTGTGATCCCTTACATGTTCATTGACTCCTGTCTCATATGTGACTTGACCAGGAGACCACAACTGATTGAGTGATCGATTGCTTGAGCCAGTGTCCTTGGTCTAAAGGTGGTGAGCTTTGCTCAAATCATATGAGCCCATGGTCAAGCTGACGCCCTTGGGATCTCAAACCTGGTTTCCCCGCATTCCACTCAAATGGGCTAACCACTGTGCCATTTCCTGCTCAGGGTGTGAACATTTTTTTCTTTTATTATCTCTGGATTTTATTTAGTATCCTGGTTCTTAGTATGGGTTGAAAGGCTGAGTATTTTAAGGTTTTCTTGTCTTAAAATATATTTATCACTATCTTTTTCCATAGGTTTCCTTATGTAGTTTATATTTCCATTAATTTTACGGTGTTTTACAACTTGAATTATGATTTTGAGGGGGGGTTATCTAGGAGTGAATATTCTTACCTTCAAAACAGGAATTTTTAGTTAATTTCTATTACTGTTTTCTATATTAAGTGTAATAAAAACAAGAAACATGCTTTATATCATTTCTAAGTTTAGAGGTAGTTGAAACTTGCTTGAAAGAACATACAGGATTATCTGTTGTAAATGTTTTCCAAGTGCGCTTCCCTGCTGCCACCTCGTGTGCACCTTGGAAATAACAGCTCAGATCAGTTCACCTAAAAAAATATATCAGTTGGGTTATTTATCAAGGTTGAAACCAAGGCTATCTAAAAAGAAACTTTTATAACTTGTAAATATAAGGAATTTCTAGTTAGTGCTTGCTCCTTCTTTCTATGTTAATTGTAGTGAAAGCAAGAGATATACTTGGTATCATTTCAATCCTCTGAAGTTGGCTGGAACTTGCTCCATAGCACATACAATAATGCTTTCTGTTACATGTGCTTCTCTGCTGACACCTCGTGTGCATCTTGGGAATCACGCCTCATTACTGGTGCAAAGGAATATTTTGGTAGACAGCGTTGTCTATAAACTTTGATTCTAATTTGCAATTTGTTTAAAGATTTTATGTATCTTTAGTGGTTGTTTTCTGAAAATCTCTCAGTTCATCTTGTTTTTCTCTTTTCCTTCTAGCCATGATTTCATGAAGCCTTAGAATGTGCCCATCATATGCCAGGCACTGTGCTAGGAACTCATGTACGTGCTCTCAATGACTTCAATTTCTACGCTTTTTACTTCTGCCTTTTTAACTTCTTTTTCTTTCTGTATTTTTCTGAAGCTGGAAACAAGAGAGACAGTCAGACAGGCTCCCGCATGTGCCTGACTTAAGTCCACTCAAAACGCCCACCAGAGAGCGAAGCTCTGCCACCAGGGGCCGATGCTCTTGACCCCTGTGTCATAACCTTGTTGTGACCAAAGCTACTCTAGCACCCGGGGCAGAGGCCAAGGAGCCATCTCCAGCTCCCGGTTTATCTTTGCTCCAATGGTGACTCTGCTGTGGAAGGGGAAGAGAGACAGAGAGAAGAAGAGGTGGAGGGGTGGAGAAGCAGATGAGTCTTCTCCTGTGTGCCCTGGCCAGTAATCTAACCCAGGATCTGCACGCAAGTTCGATGCCCTAACACTGACCCAACCAGACAGGGCTTACCTTCTTTTATATACATCTACTTCGTGTATTGTAAAATAGGATGTGCTTTGATCTGAAAAGAATGTTGAATTTTAACAGCATTTGCATTATAAAAATGTATTCTTATTGCAGGAGTGAAAGAAAAATTATTTCAAAAGCAATCACAACAAATTTTCATACAGATATATCTACAGTTAATATTAGGACATTTTCTTTCCGTATTTTTGTGTACTTCTTATATTTCTCTATGTATATATACACAGGTACATTGGATGTGTGTTCTTCTGTGTGCATAGATGTGAATTGCACATGAGCATATCTCTCTGTGTCCACAGTGTCTGTTATTTGTGGATATCTGTGTATGTATGCAAAAGACTATTTATTCATTCATTCAGGAAACATTAATTGTATTTCTATTATGTGCCAGGCACTGTGCTCAACATTGGTTGCCTATAGTGAATGAGTCAGACTCACTTTCTGTCTTTATGAATACTACACTGTCATGGCGCAGACTGAAAAAATATATATACATGAATAAAATAATTGTAAGTTTAAAGAGCTCTGTATTTGGTAGTGCAATATTTTTGATGTCATTTATGACTTATTGTGGCAAGGTTCAGTATATCAGTTTCTCAGAAGGCAGATCTGAGACATAAGTCACGATATTTCAGCAATGCGTATTCTCAGATATAAAACTGAGAAAATATAGAAGTTTTGAAACAAAGACCCTGGGAGGTGTTCTGTGAGCAAAAGAACCCAGCTTGTATGTGGTGACCAATGCTCAGATAAATTATGATGTCCAAGGCTTAGGAGGTCTCTCAGTCTGGACTGCTGCCATGGCACAAGAGAAAGTGCATGTTAGGAAAGGGGTCACTTTGTGCTAAAAAATTAGAAATAGTGATTATGCACCTGAATTTCAAGAGCAAAGAAAAGTCTTCTGGTGTTGTCACCACAGCAGACTAGATTATCATTTTATTTTATTTACCTCTGGTTTTTTCGAGAAAATTTTTTCTCCCAAAAGACAATGGCTTTCTCTCACCAGAGAGCTCAGTAGTGAAAGCATCACACCCATATGCTAATGTATAGGATTGCTCCTGGGTAAAGGCACATACAGAAAGAGATTGATGTTTCTGACTATCTGTCTGTCTTTTTCCCTCTATATTCTGCCTTTACTTTGAATAAATAAATTAAAAAAATGACAATGGATTTTCTGTTTTTGTTTTTGCAGCTTAAATTGCATAGAAGAATGAATTATGTTTTTCAAAATTTCACCCAAAGGGGAAATAAATGGTAAAGTTGTAAAGTACCACATTTCCCCATGTATAAGAATCCTCCCTGTATAAGATGCACCTTAATTTTGGGTCACAAATTTTGAAAAAATGATAACAAATGCGAATAAGTGGGAAATGCAAGTAAAAAAATACTCAACCAGTGTATAAGGCGCTCCTAGTTTCTTAACCCCACTTTTTTCAAAAAAGATGAGTCTTATACATTGGGAAATATGGTATATACCCTCCAAATGTGTCTGTGAACATTTCTTTTTAACTTTTTTTTTTAAGAGACAGGGAGAGAGTCAGAAGGAAGGATAGATAGGGAGAGACAGACAAAAATGGAGAGAGTTTTTTTATGTGCCAGGTCAGAGATCAATCATCTTTTTTTCGTTGTGACCCCTTATATGTTCATTGACTCCTGTCTCATATGTGCCTTGACCAGGGGGCTACAGCTGATCAAGTGACCGCTTCCTCGATCCAGCAACCTTTGCTCAAACCACATGAGCCCATGCTCAAGCTGGCGGCATTGGGATCTCAAACCTGCGTTCTTCGCATTCCAGTCAAATGCTCTAACCACTGTGACATCGCCTGCTCAGGCTGTGAAGATCATTTTCTTTTACATTCTCAGATTTTATTTAGTATTCTACTGTTTAGTATTGGTGGAAATGCTGTGTATTTTAAGGTTTTCTTGCCCTAAAATATATTGATCACTACATTTTTCCATAGGTTTCCTTATGTAGTTTTTATTTCCGTTAATTTTAAGGTATTTTGCAACTTGAATTGTGATTTTGAGGTGGGTGATATTTAGGAGTGAATTTCCTTACCTTCAAAAAAGGGATTTTTAGTTAATTTCTATTACTGTTTACTGTATTAAGTGTAATGAAAAGAAACATGCTTTATATCATTTCTAAGGTTAGAGGTTGTTGAAACTTGCTTTTAAGAACATACAGGATTAACTGTGGTAAATGTTTTCCAAGTGCGATACCCTGCTGCCACCTCATGTGCACCTACTGAACAACAGCTCAGATTAGTTTACCTGGAAAAATATATCAGTTGGGTGTTCTGTTTTCTCTATCAATGTTGAATCCAAGGCTATCTAATAGAAACATTTATAACTTGTAAATATAAGGAATTTCTAGTTACTGCTTGCTACTTCTTTCAACGTTAATTGAAATGATAGCAAGATATATACATGTTATCATTTCCATCCTCTGAATTTGGCTGGAACTTGCTCCATAGCACATACAGTAATGGTCTCTGTTACATGTGCTTCTCTGCTGCCAACTTGTGTGCATCTTGGAAATCATGCCTCAGTACAGGTCAAAAGGAATAATTTGGTAGAGAGCATTGTCTATAAACGTTGATTCCAATTGGCCATTTCTGTAAAGGTTTTGTATATCTTTACTGGTTTGTTTTCTGAATATCTCTCGGTTCGTCTTGTTTTTCTTCTTTCCTTCTAGCCATGCTTTCATAAAGCCTTAAAGAGTGCCCATCATATACCAGGCACTGTGCTAGGAACTCATGTTTCTGCACTCAATGAATTCCCATTCTACTCTTTTAACTTCTGTCTTTTGAACTTTTTTATATAAATCTACGTCGTGTATTGTAACATAGAATGTGCTTTGATTTGAAAAGTATGTTCAATTTAAAATGCTTCTTTATTATAAAAATGTATTCTAATTGCAGAAGGGCAAGAAAAATGATCTCAAAACAACAACAACAAATTTTTATACAGATATATCTACTGTTAATATTAGGACATTTTCTCTACCATATTCTTCATGTAATTATTATATTTCTCTATGTATATATACTCAGGAACATTGGATTTGTGTACATCTGTGTGCATAGATGTGCATTACACTTGAGCATATCTTTCTGTGTTCACAAGCTATGTTATATTTGGATATCTGTGTATGTATGAAAATGATTATTTATTCATTCATTAATTCAAGAAACACTTATTGTATATCTATTATGTGCCAGGCACTGTGCTCAAAACTCATTGCCTATAGTGAATGAGACAGACTCACTTTTTGTCTTTATGAATACTACACTGTCATTGGGTAAACAGAAAGAAAACAATATACATAAATAAAATATTGTTAAGTTTAACAAGCACTGAAATTGGTAGTGCAATATCTTTGGTGTCACTTATGATTTTTATGGCGAGGATCAGTATATCAGTTTCTCAGATAGCAGAGCTGAGACATAAGTCTCAGTTTTTCAGCAATGTGTGTTCTCAGGTGTAAAACTGAGAAAATATAGAAGCTATGAAACAAAGACCCTGGGAGGTGTTTTGTGAGCAAAAGAACCTAGCTTGTATGTCGTGACCAATTCTCAGATAAATTCTGATGTCCAAAATTAGGAGGTCTCTCAGTCTGGATTGCTAACAGGGCACAAGAGAAAGTGCATGTTAGGAAAGGGGTCATTGTGTGCTAAACAATTAAAAATAATGATTATGCCCCTGAATTTCAAAAGTAATAAAAAGTCTTCTGGTGCTGTCACCACAGCAGACTAGATTATCATTTTATTTTTTAATTACTTCTGGTTTTCTCTAGTAAATATTTTCCCCAAAATACAATGGCTTGCTCTCACCACAGAGCTCAGTAGTTAAAGCATCACACCCATACGCTAATGTCATAGGTTTCCTCTTGGGTCAAGGCACATAAAGAAACAGATTGATGTTTCTGACTCTCTCTCTGTCTTTTTCCCCCTTTATCTTGCCTCTAAAATGAATAAATAAATAAAAGAAAAAATGAGAATGGCTTTTTTGTTACTGTTATTGCAGCTTAAATTGCATAAAAGAATGAAATTTGTTTTTCAAAATCTCATGTCAAGAGGAAATAAATGGTAAGGTTGTAAAGTGCCTTATTTCTTCATGTATAAGAAGCCACCCTGTACAAGATACACCTTAATTTTGGGGCACAATTTTTGAAAAAATGATAACAAATTCTAATAAATGGGAAATGCAAGTAAAAAATACTACAATCACTGTATAAGACACACCCAGTTTTCTAACCCCACATTTTTCAAAAGAGATGAGTCTTATACATGGGGAAATATGGTATACACTCTCCAAATGTCTCTGTGAACATTTCTTTTTTCTTTTTCTTTTTTTTTACAAAGATAGGGAGAGAACCAGAGTGAGGGATAAATAGGGACAGACAGAAAGAAATGGAGAAAGTTTTTATTATGTGCCATGAAACTAATCAATCATCAGTTTTTCTATGTGACCCTTTACGTGATCATTGACTCCTGTCTCATATGTGCCTTGACCAGGGTGATACAGCTCATAGAGTGACTGCTTGCTCGAGGAAGCGACCTTGGACTCATGCTGGTGAGCTTTGCTCAAACCACATGAGCCCATGATCAAACTGGCACCCTTGGGATCTCAAACCTGGGTCCTCCGCATTCCAGTAAAATACTCTAACCCATGTGTAATCGCCTTTTCATGCTGTGAACATTTTCTTTTTTACTTTCTCTGAATTTAATTTATTATTGTGGTTCTCAGTATGGGTGGAAAAGCTGTGTATTTTAAGGTTTTCTTGCCCTAAAATATATTCAACACTACATTTTTTCATAGGTTTTCTTATGTAGTTTTTATTTCCATTAATTTTAAGGTATTTTGCAACTTGAATTTTGATTTCAAGTGGAGGGTTATTTAGGCGTGAATTTACTTACCTTAAAAAAAAGGGATTTTTGTTAATTTCTATTACTATTTAATATATTAATTGTAATGATAACAGGAAACATGCTTTATAACATTTCTAACGTTAGAGGTAGTGGAAACTTGCTTGAAAGAACATACAGGATTATCTGTGGTTAATGTTTTCCAAGTGCGCTTCTCTGCTGCCACCTAGTGTGCACATTGGGAATAAAAGCTCAGATCAGTTCACCTGGAAAAATACATCAGTTGTGTGTTGTGAATTAACTATCAATGTTGAAGCCAAGGATAATTATAAGAAACTAATATTACTTGTAAATATAAGGAATTTCTAGTTAGTGCTTGCTACTTCTTTCAACGTTCATTGTAGTGAAAGCAAGAGATATACTTGTTATCATTTCCATTCTCTGAAGTTGGCTGGAACTTGCTCTATAGCACATACAATAACGGTCTCTGTTACATGTGCTTCTCTGCTGCCACTTCATGTGCATATGGGGAATCAGGCTTCAGTACAGGTCCAAAAGTATATTTTGTTAGAGAGCATTCTCTATAAACATTGATTAAAAATTGCCGTTTTTGTGTACACTTAGTGGTTTGTTTTCTGAAAATCTCTCGGTTCATCTTGTTTTTCTACTTTCCTTTGAGCCATGCTTTCAAAAACCTTTGAAAGTGCCCATGATATACCAGGCTGTTCTAGGAACTAATGTTCCTGAACTCAATGAGTTCCCATTCTACTCTTTTAAATTCTGTCCTTTTAACTTCTTTTATAAAATCAACTTCGTATATTGTAAAATAGGATGTGTTTTGATTTGACAAGTATGTTGAATTTTAACAACTTTCTCATCATGAAAAATGTATTCTTATTGCATAAGTGCAAGAAAAATGATCTCAAATACAACAACAAATGTTCATACAGATATATCTACTGTTAATATTAGGACATTTTCTTTCCATATTTTTTGGGTTCCTCTTATATTTCTCCATGTATATATACTCTGGTATATTGGGTGTGTTTACATCTGTGTTGATAGATGTGCATTGCACATGAGCATATCTCTCTGTGACCACAGTGTCTGTCATTGGTGCATATCTGTGTACATATGCAAATGAATATATATTCATTCATTCAGAAAACATTTATTGTATTTCTATTATGTGCCAGGCACTGTGCTGGACAATCTTTGCCTATACTGAATGAGACAGAATCACTTTTTGTGTTTATGAATACTACACTGTCATGAGGTAACAGGAATAAAAAATATATACATGAATAAAATAATCATAAGTTTATAAAGCACTGAATTTGGTAGTGCAATATCTTTGGTGTCAGTTATGATTATTGTGGCGAGGTTCAGTATATAATTTTCTCAGAAGGCAGAGTTGAAACTTAAGTCTCAGTTTTTCAGCAATGGGTGTTCACAGATATAAAACTGAAAAAATATAGAAGTTATGAAAAAAAGACCCTGGGAGGTGTTCTGTAAACAAAAGAACCTAGCTTGTATGTGGTGACCAATTCTCAGATAAATTCTGATGTCCAAGGCTTAGGGGGTCTCTCAGATTGGACTGCTGCCACAGCACATGAGAAAGTGCATGTTAGGAAAGGGGTCACTTTGTGCTAAAGAATTAGAAATAGTGATTATGCACGTGAATTTAAAGAGCAAAGAAAAGTCTTCTGGTGTTGTCACCACAGCAGACTACATTATCATTTTATTTTTAATTACCTCTGGTGTTTTCTAGAAAAATTTTTCCCAAAAGACAATGGCTTGCTCTCACCAGAGAGCTCAGTAGTGAAAGCATCACACACATATGCTAATGTCATAGGTTTGCTCCTGGTCAAGGCACATATAGAAACAAATTGATGTTTCTGACTATCTGTCTGTAGTTTCCCCCCTTTATCCTGCATCTAACATGAATGAATAAATTTAAAAAATGACAATGGCTTTTTTGTTGTTGTTTTTGCAGCTTAAATTACATAGAAGATTGAATTATGTTTTTCAAAATATCACCCCAAGAGGAAATAAATGGTAAGGTCTTAAAGTCCCATATTTTCCAATGTATAAGAAGCCTCCCTGTATAAGACAAACCTTAATTTTGGGGCCCAAATTTTGAGAAAATGATAACAAATGCGAATAAATGGGAAATGCAAGTAAAAAATACTACAACCGCTGTATAATATGCACGCAGTTTTCTAACCCAAAATTTTTCAAAAAGCATGAGTCTTATACATAAAGAAATGTGGTATACACCCTCCAATTGACTCTGTGAACATTTCTTTTATTCCTTTTTTTTTTTTTTTTGGAGACAGAGAGAGAGTCAGATAGAGAAATAGATAGGGACAGACAGACAAAAATGGAGAGAATTTGTATTATGTGCCAGGTCACAGATCAAACATCAGTTTTTTGTTGTGACTCCTGACATGTTCATTGACTCCTGTCTCATATATGACTTGACCAGGGGGCTACAACTGATCGAGTGACTGATTGCTTGACACAGTGACCATGGGCTTAAGCTGGTGAGCTTTGCTCATATCATATGAGCCCATGGTCAAGTTGGCACCCTTTGGATCTCAAAACTGGATTCCCCACATTACAGTCGAATGCTCTAACCACTGGCCATCGCCTGCTCAGGCTGTGAATATTTTTTTCTTTTACTATCTCTGGATTTTATTTAGTATCCTGGTTCTTAATATGGGTGGAAAGGCTGAGTATTTTAATGTTTTCTTGCCCTAAAATATATTAATCACTACCTTTTTCCATAGGTTTCCTTTGTAGTTTATATTTCCATTAATTTAAAGTGTTTTACAACTTGAATTATGATTTTGAGGGTGGTGTTATCTAGGAGTGAATTTCCATACCTTCAAAAAAGTGATTTTTAGTTATTTTCTATTATGGTTTACTATATTAAGTGTAATGACAACAAGAAACATGCTTTATATCATTTCTAAGGCTATGGGTAGTTGAAACTTGCTTGAAAGAACATACAGGATTATCTGTGGTAAATGTTTTCCAAGTGTGCTTCCCTGCTACCACCTAGTGTGCACCTTGGGAATAACAGCTCAGATCATTTCACCTAGAAAAATACATCTGTTGGCAGTTGTGTGTTATCTATCAATGTTGAATCCAAGTCTATCTAAAAGAAACTTTTAAAACTTGTAAATATAAAAAATTTCTAGTTAGTGCTTGCTACTTCTTTCAATGTTAATTGCAGTGAAAGCAAGAGATATCCTGGTTATCATTTCATTCCTCTGAAGTTGGCTGGAACGTGCTCTATAGCATATAAAATAATGGTCTCTGTTACATGTGCTTCTCTGCTGTCACCTCATATTCATTTTGAAAATCACACCTCAGTACAGTTCCAAAGGAATAATTTGGTAGAGAACATTGTCTATAAAATTTGATTCCAATTTGCCTTTTCTGTAAAGATTTTATATATCCTTAGTGGTTTGTTTTCAGAAAATCTCTTGGTTCACCTTGTTTTTCTCTTCCCTTCCAGCCATACTTTCATAAAGCCTTTGAAAGTGCCCATCATATACCAAGCACTGTGCTAGGAACTCATGTCTCTGCACTCAATGACTTCCACTTCTAGGTTTTTATCTTCTCTTTAACTTTTTTTTGTATTTTTCTGAAGCTAGAATCAGGGAGAGACAGTCAGAAAGACTCCCACATGCACACGACCGAGATCCACTTGGTACGCCCACCAAGGTTGACGCTCTGCTCACCAGGGTTCAATGCTCTGCACCCCCAGGTCATTGCCCTGTTGCAACCAGAGCCACTCTAGTGCCTCAAGAAGAAGGCAAGGATCCATCCCTAGTGCCCGGTCCATCTTTGCCCCAATGATGCCTTGGCTGTGGGAGGGAAAGAGAGAGACAGAGGGGAAGGAGAGGGTGAGGGGTGGAGAAGCAGATGGGAGGTTCTCCTGTGTGCCCTGGCCAGGACTCAAACCCGGGACTTCTGCACACGAGGCCGATGCTCTACACTAAGCCAACCAGCCAGGGCTTACCTTCTTTTACATGTATCTACTTCGTGTATTGTAAAATAGGATGTACTTTGATTTGACAAGTATGTTGAATTTTAATTACTTTTTCATTATAAAAAATGTATTCTTATTGCAGCAGTGCACGAAAAATGATCTGAAAAAGAACCTCAACATATTTTCATACAGATATAACTACAGTTAATATTAGGACATTTACTTTCCATATTCTTTGTTTACCTATTTTATTTCTTTATGTGTATATACTCAGGTACATTGGGTGTGTGTACATCTGTTTGCATAGATGTGCATTGCACATGAGCATATCTCTCTGTGTCCACAGTGTCTGCTATTTTTGGATATCTGTGTATGTATGCAAATGACTATATATTCATTCATTCAGAAACATTTATTGTATTTCTATTATGTATCAGGCACTGTGCTCGACATTGGTTGCATATAGTGAATGAGTCAGACTCACTTTCTGTCTTTATGAATAGTACACTGTCATGGCATAGAAAGAAAAAATATATATACATTAATAAAATAATCATAAATTAAATGAGCACTGAATTTGGTAGTGCAATATCTTTGGTGTTATTTATAACTTATTGAGGAAGGGTTCAGTATATCAGTTTCTTAGAAGGCAGAGCTGAGCTCGGTTTTTCAGCAATCTGTGTTCTCAGATATAAAACTGAGAAAATATAGAAGGTATGAAACAAAGACCCTGGGTGGTGTTCTGTGAGCAAAAGAACCTAGCTTGTATGTGGTGACCAATGCTCAGATAAATTTGATTTCCAAACTTAAGAGGTCTTTCATTCTGGACTGCTGCCATGGGAAAACAGAAAGTGCATGTTAGGAAAGGGGTCACTTTGTGCTAAGCAATAAGAAATACTGATTATGCCCCTGAATTTCAAGAGCAAAGAAAGTCTTCTGGTGTTGTCACCACAGCAGACTAGTTTATCTTTTATTATTTAATTACCTCTGGTTTTCTCTAGTAAGTTTTTTCCCCAAAAGACAATGGTTTGCTCTCACCAGATTGCTCAGTAGTTAAAGCAAAACACCCATACACTAATGTCATAGGTTTGCTCCTGGGTCAAGGCATATACAGAAACAGATTGATGTTTCTGACTGTCTGTCTTTTTCCCCCTTTATCTTGCCTCTAAAATAAATAAATAAATAAAAGAAAAAATGACTGCCTTTTTGTTCTTGTTTTTGCAGCTTAAATTGCATTGAAGAATGAATTATGTTTTTCAAAATATCACTCCAATAGAAAATAAATGGTAAGGTTGTAAAGTACCATATTTCCCCATGTATAAGAAGCTTCCCTGTGTAAAACGCACCTTAATTTGGGGGCACAAATTGTACGAAAATGATATCAAATGCCAATAAATGGGAAATGCAAGTAAAAAAATTCTACAACCACTGTATAAGACACACCAAGATTTCTAACCCCACACTTTTCAAAAGATATGAGTCTTATACATGGGGAAATATGGTATACACTCTTTAAATGTCTCTGTAAACATTTCGTTTTTCTTTTTCTTTTTTTTTTTACAGAGACAGGGAGAGAATTAGAGAGAGGGTTAGATAGGGACAGACAGACAGAAATGGAGAAAGTGTTTATAATGTGCTAGGACACAGATCAATCATCAGTTTTCTTTGTGACCCCTGAGGTTTTCATTGACTCCTGTCTCATATGTACCTTGACCAGGGGGCTACACCTAGTCCAGTGACCGCTTGCTCTAGCCAGCGACCTTGGGCTGAAGATGGTGAGCTTTGTTCAAACCACAGGAGCCCTCGCTCAAGCTGGCGCCCCTGGGATCTCAAACCTGGGTCCTGTGCATTCCAGTTAAATACTTTAACCCCCACGTCATCGCCTGTTCAGGCTGTGAATATTTTTTTCTTTTACTTTCTCTGAATTTTATTTAGTATCCTGTTTCTTAGTATGGATGGAAAGGCGGTGTATTTTAAGGTTTTCTTGCCCTAAAATATATTCCTCACTACATTTTTTCATAGGTTTTCTTATGTATTTTTTATTTACATTAATTGTAAAGTATTTTGTAACTGGAAATGTAATTTTAAGGGGAGGGTATTTAGGAGTGAATTTCCTTACTTTCAAAAAGGGGATTTTTTGGAAATTTCTATTACTGTTTACTATATTATGTGTAATGACAACAGAAAACATGCTTTATATCATTTTTTACATTAGAGGTAGTTGAAACTTGCTTGAAAGAACATACAAAAAGATCTGTGGGAAATGTTTTCCAAGTGCGTTTCCCTGCTGCCACCTTGTGTGCTCCTTGGGAAT